>NW_007578615.1:120473-166405 GCF_000690725.1 Stegastes partitus
TTCAAAAACATCCAACCCTTTCGGCAGGGGCCCCTTCCATCTTGGGCCAAAACTTCACACACACCAGTGTTGTTGTGGGAAAAAAAAAAAAAAAAGCACACGACTATGTGGAGGAACAAAGTAATGAATGTTTGTTTTTGTGGTAATAATTTATGATAATTGCATGGTAATAATGTGGTTTTAAATGCTTAAATCGCCCGGAGCGTATGAACACCACTCGACACATAAGCAACGGTGTGAACGGAGCGGATATTCTGCTGCTGCAGCGTCTATGTGCTCAAGAAAAGAAATATGGATTCAGGTGTTTCTCATAGAGCCACTCCCCAAAAAAACATCCCATAGACGCAGCATGCAGGGAGTGTGATCCCGTGGGTATATTAAAGTTTACTACACCTTTGGACACGTCAAGATTAGCACCTTTGACACCCTGTCGGTGCCAACCTTGTGACACTTTTACCACAGTTCTACTCTGTTATCAATAACACACCATGGAATGCAAAGCTATCAAAATCTCCTTGGGGCAGAAGACAAAACGATGGTGGACTTTAGACCTGACATAGGTGAGACTTTGCTTAGAACTTCCTCCATTTTTATGTTGACCTGCTGCTCACCAGCGTGCTGATAACTCCTCATACCAAAGGCTCATTTATCCAAGAATCCGACCCCAATGTGTGCATTTGTGTCTTGGCTGTGTGATAATCAGTACAACATGACCTTTACATAAGAACGCCTGCATGCAAATGGAACACATGTTTCATCATTGCAAAAAAATGAGCGGCAAAGAGAAAAGCATGAGACTGTTTACTTCACCAATCAGACACATGTCACTGATGAGTGACTAAATGAGCTGTCACACACTCTGAAAAACAACACAACAGAATATTACAGCAGATCCTCTAATGTGGGTCCTGCATTCTGTTTAATAGATAGATGCATTTTTGCTCATGGTGTCTGGATCGTGGGTGGAGGAACTGGTTTTCCCTTTTTTTTTTTTTCTTGATGGGCTCCAATTCCTCAAACATGCTGCCTTTGAGGAAGGCATCGCTAACCAAAGAGGCTTAAGGCTCCTCTGAAGCAATTCCAAAGGATTTCCCCACTTGACAACAACAGCACAGTGTTTACGGCACTGCCAAAATACAAAACAAGCATGACCTCCAACATTTCTCCCCAGCCTCTACAATCCACACTTGTCACCAGACTGTCACACTGCAATGCTTTCAACTCAGGCTTGATCTATTGTTACCTAGAAGAAGAAAAAAAAAAAAGGAGCCTCAGATCAATGCAAAGGCTGATACCAACATTTGTTCCCCACTGAGAGCTCTGGCAAAGAAGCGTTACAATTCTCCTTTTTTTTGTCACAGTGAAACAAAAGTACAAAAACTGACTCACTTCAGGAAAACGTCAGTCACCGTGAACACCTTAAAAATATATATATAAATAAATAAATAAAAAAGTTTGTGCAAGGCTTCGAGGAAGTTCGTGAAGTCGGACACGAGCCTGATGAGAGTAGCCTCGTGCTGAAGCTGCGTTAAGGTGAAGCGTTGCAAAGTGCGCGCACACACACACACACACACACACACAAACACACACACAGAAAACACTTAAATAAGAATTTCGCAGGCATTTCCAAGCGGGCTGCCTCGCTATAAATAGCCGGTGGACGGAGCGGTACTCACCCGTGTGGTCAGACCGCAGTTATTCTTGTGGTGACAGTCCTGTTGCTCCAGACGGGAGCTCGTGCAGTAGTATTTCTGCTTCACGAGCCAGTCGTCGATGCCCTTCCTGGCCAAGCAGGCGTTCACCACGAAGCTGTCCCCTGAAAACACAAACCAGCACAAAACTACGTCTCATGCGCTCATGTTTTCCATCTTCAAATAAGACTCCGCAGGCTGGAAACTGCTCACTTTAACTATGTCCAACAAACACACACACACACACACACACACACAGCACCAACGAGAGGAAACAAATAAGTGCGCTTACCTTCGGGACTCTCCCTCGGTTTACAAATAGCGGCTTGAGAAACAAAACACAAGAAAGATGTGTTACTCGAAAGTATCACAGCAACTACGAGCTGTGATTTTTCTCTCTCTCTCTCTCTCTCAGGAATAAGAAGCCTTACCATGTTTCGAGTGCAGTTTACCCATTTCTATGCATCGAGTTGGAGTTGAAAAACCATCAGATGAATATAATCCAAAGATTTTATTTTCCGGCCGTGCTGGTGGTTTTGCCTTTTTTTTTTAAAAGAAAAAAAAAAGAGGTTGCGATATCCAGACAGAGGAGCGTCCGTGGAGACAGAGAGCAGACTGCGCTCAGTGCAGGACCGTACGACTGGGAGCCAAGCGAGGCTTTGATCCGGAGCGCAGCGACGTCAAGACGGACACAGACAGCAGACTTGTGCGTTTCCGGTTGTCGCCTTCAAAATAAAAGCACACAAATGCCGAAGCCTAAAATGAGAAGAATAACGACAGCGTTTACACCATGACAGACAAGACGTACCTTTGAAGCCAGACTATGTCAAGAGAGAGCAAACTTGATTTTGCCTTCCATTCAACTGGTCAGAATCGACTCTCCTGCAACCCATTTCTGATATATTTTATTATGAAAAGTAAAATGCTTCCAAATGCAAGTGACTTTTTCTGTCTGACTTGACGCAGCTCCTTTCAGCTTTCTTCACTGTAAATCAATTTAAGTTCATTCAGCTTTGAAATGCAAGTTCCCCCTGCTGCCCTGAAACACGTGAGTTAAGTGCACTTGAGGTGATTCATTGCTTAAAAGGAATCTTGTGAGCTGTGAAAGTGTGAAACTAGTCGTTCAAATAACTGAACTTCAGAAATCAAGTTCACGACTCTTAAGATATTATGTTGAATCAACTAGTAACATAAACAGCGGTTACAAAAAGAGTTGCTTTGCTTTTACAAAAGTTTAAAGACTTTCTTCTGCTTTTAAAAGTAAAAAACTTAAACCTGCAGACAACCTGTGAGGCTGCTTACAGGTCGGAAAAGTCTACAAGTGTAGGGACTGAATTCAATACTGGCCTTTGTGATGATTACAGTTGTTTGAAAAATAAAATAAAACACAACTAATTTATCATGTATTTAAGAAAATCAACAATATGTAACAATGCAGCCTGGGAAGTCTAGTCGTATGCCAGTTTTGTGTCTTATCAAACGTAATTTAGTGAGTAGAGTAAACTCTCAGCTGTTCATTCAGATCATTATTTTAAGTCAAATGCAACAAGTTATAAGAATGCTTGCTTTTAGGTTCTGAAGGGAACTAAAAAAAAACAAAAAAACATTTTAAGTCCAAATAAAAAAAATCAATAAAATCCATTGAGTTAACTTAAAAGTTAAGTTAATTCGACTAAATATCTTTATCATGTTTTACAGTGTTGTCCATCTTGAAAGATCAAGATTTAAACATCACCACAGAGTACAGAGCTTCTTTCCATCACTGTCGGCGGCTCCCGTTAATGGGATCTGAGGACCTCAATGGGTTTGTGTCAGCGTTAGGCAGGTTGGGGATCATCAACTGCCGTTTAGATGAAATCCCAATTCGAGCGGGAAAAAAATGAAAACACAAAAGAAAGTTACTCGAAAGTTGTGCATGACTCCCTCTGTGGTTAATTAAATGACCTACATCTGACGTCACCATCCATTAGATACAAGATCTTTTTCATGAGTGAACTAACACCAGCACAGAATAGAATGACTGTTTGGATCCCCTCTTGATCTATAACTACTTGTTCGCTTTAGTAATCAACCGTATCAGCAATTATCCTCTCACATGGGCTCCCTGGGGACAGAATCATATCATATGTGGCTCTGTGGTCAGTGTGTGTCTGTCTGTTTGGGGTTTCTGTCATGAGAATAAGGGATTTATTGGACTGAGGCAGCAGATGAAGGCAGGCTAAGATTCTTTTGATGTCTTCAGATTTATAAGACAGAAGCCACTTCATGCCAGACTGCCAGCATCTCAGTGTGACAGTAATATAACACACAGTAGGCATCATCTTCAGAGACAGCGCTGGTAAAGGTTCAAAAATTCTCTTAAAAGATGCCACGTCAATGCTCTAATCATTATCAATGTAAGATTAGACTAAACAAAAATCAGTTATGAGAATTTTGCATTACGCATTGCCACACTAAATCTGTAACTGATGGATGATCCCTGATTAGAAGCTTTGTTCTTTTTACCTAAAGTACAGAAAAAAAACACCCACTCCATCATATGATTTTAAAAAATTGAGTGTGTTTTTGTTAAAAAGAGAAAAAAAAAATCCACATATATTCTTCCTCAGATCAGTTAGCTCTCTGGAGGACCAAGCCAACAGTACATAATGTATTTCTTTGATTTTTTTTAAGACTGAACAACCCTACAACATACAGAAATAAGCATCACTATCACTATTCTACAATTCTGCAGCAACTGAAAGATTGTTTAGGTTTTGAATATAATAAGGTTTTAGCTTGCTCTTTGGAAACTGTTGTGTGCTTTCAAATCTGAAATAATCTGATCGGCTCCCTGAAAACAACTCCTGAAAAGAGGAGCCTCTGTGATTTGCTGTAATTCAGTTTCATCAATACATGTTTCACTATGCAATGCGCTTGGAAACATACACATAACACAATCAGATCAAAAAGGTTTTCTAAGAACTGTCAGCTGGTGCGGGTTAGTACCACACTGCACAAAAGGTAGAATTTCATGTGTTTTCAATCAAAGTGCAAACAAAAAAAGTGCCATGTTGTTCCAAAATGCTGGATGTCTAAATTTAGTCTTTGCTTGTCACTTCTGTGTCATGGTTTATTTTCCCTTTAAAGTCTAAAAACAGGAGGCGCTTTCAATTTTAGGACAAAATATTAAAACTAGATGTACTTAAAAGCAAAGACATGTTGAAGCACTGCTAATGACCCCTAAATTATTATTGGTTCCTACTGTTAGGAAGTCAGATTACAGGCCACGTTGACTGTGTCCATGCGCCTGCAGCGTACCAGCATGTTAAGCACATGCACACACTGGCAGGCTACAATATGTAGAACGAAAAGGCATAGAAGGTAAGCTGTTTTTATTTTGTGTTATTTCACATCTCTACCTTTAATCCTTTTATTTTCACCCCATTATCTTCAACTCAGGACTTTACAAGATTTCTGCAAGTCTTCCTCTATGGCTCCAGTTAAACAAAGGCACCAGTATTCTCACATTAGAGCATCCTAAACCCTTCACAGACTAAAGGCAGAATCCTTTTGTGTGTCGCATAACCTTTGTCTAGTCCCTCCTGTGGTACAGGCCAGTTCCTATGCTGTAGATATCTTTGGTATAACCCCTGAAGCAACTGAGGTGGGGAGTACAGTGTGGCCTCTGCATTGGGTTTCACTCACACACTGATATTTGTGTCATTATTTGTGTAGTTTATGTGTTGTGCTTTATAATGTTCAGCTATGCACATACTTATAGAACCAAAGTAACATCAAAGTAGCTTCTGTTTTGCCTTGTCTCATTTGCAGCCTTGCAATCACTGTGAGAGACGAGCAGTAATGAGCATGAGGTCTGAGAATAGACGCCTTTGTTAGATGCTGCTGAAGAACTGAAGTTTCCTTATAGTTGTCTATCTAACAGCAATTTCCACTCACACTGGAAACTTGCCGGAGAAAACACAAGCAGTCTGCCTTGACTGTTCTTGCAAAATGTGGAGCAACATGTCAGCTATATACAGCAGTTTGAGCATCCATAGAGTGCACAGCAGCGTGGCAGTTTAAGCTCATATAAATTCTGCAGTTAAGCAGCTAAAAGCTGCAGGTGACAAATATATTTGAGTTGGGATGATTTCTGGCAAAGTTAAGATCAAAAAAACGGAATCTGGCCCCAATTTTCATGAGGACGACTTCCACATCGTTAGGGATGAGGCTATACACTGGACACATGTCCCCGATGCAGTCCTCCGGTTGCATTTCTACTACACGGTGGTTTCCGCATCCGGACTCTATCATCACATGTTGTACCAAGAGGAATCAGGCTCCTCTTTGAACTAGTCTGCCACAGACACACAGATGAGCTTGTTATTATAGCAACTCGCCTGAATTTGCTGGGAAAGAAGGCCTGTCCCTCTGACACACTTCCTGTCCTTTGAAGAGGCCAACGGAGAGATGGCTTTGCGGCCCTATTTCCAAGCTTTGCCTTTGATGCCTGTGAGAGAGGAGGTGGCGGGGGTTTAAAGCCATCTCATAGACGTGAACCCCCAAACCTCCAATCAATCCCCATTATCATGGGATGCAGTTATTTTAGCCTGACACATCATCAAATCAGAGAATGAATGAAATAAATATTTGGCTTTTATTGAGGCAATAAATCAAATCCAGAGGAAATCTGCCTCTTGATTTCTGTTGTGTCTCTTCCTTTATGGTGAAAAAGCTTCATAGAACAAAGCTAAATTCTTTAGACACCTGCCTGATTGATGTCGGTATTTATTGGCCTGGGGGAGCGCCTACCTTGGTGGCCAGCTCTGGCTCATTCCACCATAAAACTGGGCATTCTCCCTGGAAACAGGCATAATGGGGGGCATTCAGACGGCCAGATTCAGGGAGATCTAATGGTTTGTCTGTGTTTATGTCCTTGTAACAATGTTAGGGGCCTGATGCCTGCAGAGCCCACCGGAGGGAATGCTGCCTGGTGGTGAAGAGGGGGATGTGAAGCATATAGAGGGAGAGAAGAGCAGCTGCTGGCCGCTTAAAGCTCAAACATGTGACTGTTGCCTTTATCTTGAGGAACAAAAGGGGCGTGGATGTTGTAAAGGGCAGAAGACAATCGTGACTGAAGTACAGTGTTGATTCCTGCAGCGGTGGTGACTCAGCCCATTGTGGCGGCCCAGCATGTGATGTGTCAGGCAAAGGGTCTGCAGGGAGGATAAGACACCCTGGCATGCGTTTGCCTTTCTGCATGCTGGAAGTGATGGAAATAACCAGGATTCAGAATACTCCTGGACACACTGGTTTATTTTGAGCTTTTATAGCATGTGGAGGAAAATTCGGTGTCAAATCGGATGTAACCATATACTGCTAATAACACCTTTGATGTAGTTATACAGACTAAGTGGCAGGTGGCAGCTCCTTCCTTTCGGAGCATTTGATGCACACCAAGAGCATAAACCCTGTCATTTTATATGGCAGGGCAAGAGGGGAGAGCGGTACAGCCAGAACAGGCACAAAAGATGTAGTTAAAAAACTTTACATTTTAAATTAACAAATATTGAACAATTTAGTGATATTATATATATGGACTGTGTGTAGTTTGAATAAACTTCAAAAAAATCATATTTGCACTTAAAAGGGTTACAGTAACCCCTTTAAGCTTCTTTTGGTCCTAATTTGTTTTGTCATGGCAGCAAAAAAAAAATCATTAAACTGCACAAAATTAGTGAAGGCAGTGGAACAATAATATATGCAAACATATGAGTTTTTAAAAACTCTTCCAGATGGGACTTTGTTAGACTTATCTTGCCAAGATTGCTGATGCTGTGTTTTGCATTATTAGTTTGTAGTGTAAAATAGGGTAATCTTTAAGGTCCCACTTAAAAATTCCTTTTTATCTTAACAGCTGCATATAAAACACCTCTAACAGGCCCTGAAGCCCACTGACATGTATTTTTTGCAAAACGTGTCTACAATAAAGCGAGCGATGAAAAGAGCAAGCGATGTGCAAATAAACAGACGCATGCAGACTTTCAGGCGCGCCGCTAAACGACTGGTAATTTCTCCAACGTCAAAAACTCTCCAAATTCAGGCCTATATAATCAATACTTTCTGCTTCTGTACTTCTCTTTACTATCTGCACTCGGCACTGGCTGCTTTTTTGAAGCGGTGGGGGTGTAGCCCCATCCAGAACGAGGACACAATTAGTGTATTCAGCCGAAAACAGTGGGGTTCCCCCTTTGATGTGGGGATCAAATGAAGGAGCTGTGTGTTTTTGTCCAAAATGACAGGCTTGCCAGGTTTACTAATGGGTAGCTAATAGAAAGAGAGGTTTATGATGCTCATTAATTACACAGTCTGTCATGTGTTGGAAGGGTAGAATAGAGGAGAAAGGGAGAAAGAGAAAGAGTGGGGTGCAACAGAGGGAGCAAAAGGAAGAGAGTTGGGGGAGGTGGTGGAAAGAAGGCTGGGTGTACTCTGAAAGGGGGAAATTGGAAATGAGTGGAGTGAAAGAGCAAGGGCAAGGAGAAGATCTCCTAAGAGATGCGCACAAAACCTGCGTTGATGGAAGGCGAGGAAGAGAAGAGAAGAAGAAGGAAAAAAGAAAGGAACAGGAGGAGATAAAATAATCCTTTCCCAAAGATAAGAGCAGCCACCAAGACAGGAGCTTCAAAGAGCAGGAGACACTCTCATGGGAGCGTGCCATAAACCTTTTCCTCATCTTCAGAGGAAAATTCAGTCCCTGATCCAAACACGCCCAAGCTCTCAGCACCCACCACTCTGCAGGCGTCCAAGGCCCGGCGACTCCTGGGGTGGCGTGCACACTTCCAAGCAACTCTGCCTTTGAACTGCTTGGACTCATGTCGAGTGGCGATGGTGATCTGCACATAAGGTGCAAATGTGAATAGTTAATGAAGAGAGAAGAAAAAAAAAATCAGAGCCTGTCACTCCCACCACAGGGAAGACGAGTGATCTCTGCTATCAGCTTCAACCAGCACAACTCCTATGAACCCTCAGTAGACGCAGTTTGTCATTTCAAGCTGAGCCAGTAACAATGCCCTTGCCAACAGTAGCCTATCCTTTGTGACAGAATAGAGGTGTGACTTGTGGGATGTTGCTAGTGGATGTCACGGTGAGTTTAGGGTAAATGAGGCTGTCATTAACACTGAGCCTGTCCAGTGACCTGTGAGAGACCAGGCTGCTCTCGTCCCCATAGGGCCGGGCACCAGTGGGGCCACTCAGCCAGACAAGGTTTATTTAGCTAAGCTCCAAGTCTCCCACACATAGAGGCCCGCAGTGCCATGGAATTCATTATCTTGGGCCGTTAACGGGCCGCTGGTGTTTTGAATAGTTTCAGCAGGCTTTGAAATTGCACTCTTTGCTTGGGTGCAATTGCAGAGGCCATGATCGAATTGCACCAAGTGCTATATCATCTTCTGGGCATTCAGCTCGAGAAGCGAGACCAAGGTCCACACAGGAAAACAATGGCAGGCTAATACCCAAATATTTAGCAGCACTTTCCCCTGTGAAGAGGCGATGGTTTGGCGCAGTGAGACTCTTGTTGCAGACATGTGACCTTTCACCCAAAGGTCCCCCCGTACCATCACCACAACCCAATGCTGCAAAAACACACTGAATCGATGAAATGCAAATGTTGAAAACATGCTGCGGGACGATTTCTTCTTCTCGGAAAAACATAATACAGACCACTGAGGATGTCACGAATCATCAGATTTGCTTGTTAGTGCTGTGTTGGGAAATGCTGGTCCTTGTTATAAAAAAGATGGTAATTCATGAGGCTGCAGAAGCCATTCAAGTCCACTGTGTCCTCCACACCAACAGCCACTGCAGCCCAGCTTTTCCATACTTGTAAATGTCGCAGAAATGAGCAGAAAAGCTTATTTCTATGCCTTGTTTATGTGCCGTTTTACTGTTGAAGAACAGAAACTGAATTTTCTAACAATTTGATGGCAATACTTGCACAAACTGCATCAAGGAAACTGTGGCGTACAGCTGTGACATACTACAAGAAAGAGACTTCCGGGCAATGAGCCAAACAACTGGGATGGAAAAGAGACCTCAGAGGTTCATGCAGCTCAAATTGTCAAAAATCTGTTTGTCGGTGATTTGTGAAGCTTACTCGGTTCCACTGTAACTTTGAAGAATCAAATTGTGTGGTTTTCATGCATGCATGAACATAACGTATCCCTGAACACTTGCTGAGAAACGACCAGGTGCACTGAAGGGTTCATGCATCTACTGATCTACAGAAAAATACAACATTATATGGGGCACTTTCTCAGAAGAACAGTTCCAAAGAGCGTTTCACGACACAGCGTTTTGTCAGTATTCTTTTTATGTGTTTACTTTAAAAAAAAAAATAAAATCTTGTAAAACATATCATTTAGGCAGACAAAAGCTGCAGAGTGCTGTCAGCAGAAACAGGCATGCCTCAAGCAGCATTGTGAAGCAAGTACTTAAAATAATTTTTCCACAACAATAAAACATTTCTGAGCTGGCTCGCAGCCAGCCCCACACAGCTCTGCCTGTAGATGCTTAACGAGAAAGCAGCAAGGGCATTTCTGAAGAAAAGCAATAAAAGCAACACTAATTCTTTACTGGCTGGTTTCTGCCTCCATAAAATGTTTCAACCACTGTACGACACAATGAACAAATAAATAATAAAGCATACTGATTCCTTTTATAGCACTGTTTCTGTCATAAGCCAAACCAGTCTGAGTGCCTGCCTCAAAACCTGAATATGGTCAGACTGTGATGACAGAACAAAGTTAGATTTTAAGTTTTCAACTCTAGTCAGGTTTCTTTGTTTCAAAACAGCTTAACACATTTATGTGACAAGCTTTTCCCCCAGAATATCCGTTATACGAGGTGTGTCAGAAAAGTTTCAGGACTGGTGTCACAAAAGATAGATTTCAAATCCAAACTACAAACTACAAGTTTTCCCCTTCCAAGTAATCCCCCTGGACACACATCCCCAGGCTTCTCTGCCACGCCGCCATGCACTCCTGGAAGGATTCTTGTGGGATCCTCCACAGCTCTGTCATCACAGCCATCTTGATGTTATCCACGTCTTCAAAACAGGTCCCCTTGATGACCTCCTTGAGCTTGAGGAAGAGGAAAAAAATCCCATGGAGTCAGGTGGGGTGAGTAGGGAGGTTGCTTCAGCACGGCGATGTTCTTCTCAGTCAGGAAATGTGGGATGCTCAGAGCATTGTGAGCAGGTGTGTTGTCATGGTGAAGCAGCCACCACTTTTCCTGCCACAACTCTCGCCTCTTCTCAGGCACTGAACAAAGCAAACGCCGCAGGATCTCTTTGTAGACATGCTGGTTGTCTGAAGGGAAAAACTGGTAGTTTGTAGTTTGGGTTTGAAAAATATGTTTTGTGACACCAGTCCTGGAACTTTTCTGACACACCTTGTATAATTATCCACTTCATAAACATGTGCTAGCACTGGACAGCTTTATGAACATTTGTAACTCTGTGGATATGATACTGGGTCGTGCCCAGGAAGCCACAGGTAAACTGACTGACTAATAGACTAATTCTAGAGGAGCATGGTTGATATTAAGCTGGTTAGCATGTTTAGATTTGTAGCATGAGCCACAATACTGTCCCTCTCGCTTCAGCTGCACCAGTTATCTTCATCCACAGCACGATATGCACAAGAACAAATCTGAGTAGCTTTGGTAGTTTCCCAGATGCAGCGCCGGGTTTTATTTCAGCACACACAAAACAGACTGTTAGTGGACCATGAAGAGATTCACAAAATGTATTATATTAGAATTCTATGCTCCACCTTTAAGCCAAATGCTAGCATCAGCATGGCAACACACTTATACTGACAGTGTTTCCATAAAGATTATTTAGCACATATGGTTACTTTGGTTGCAAACTTAGTTTTGTGTGTCAGCATGCTGCCATTCACTACTATATATAAGAGCTTTTACTGCCCCTCTCCTGTGGAAAGTTTTACATCTGCATTTATTTGTCTGTAGCTTCACCCAGAAGGGATGTCGTAGTGTACTCTGGAGTGCACTTGTGCATCACTTCGGCAAGGGTGGAGGTGAAACCACTGGAGTTTAAGTCTTAAAAAAAATTAGTTGCTGTTAGGTTTGACAAAAGCCACCCTGTCTTCACAATGTTCTTGAGTTTTGTTTAAACCAGGAATTTCACCACCTGGATAAAGCACAGTGTGGCTATAAAAGAGCAGGTGTGGGTGCAGGTGTTTTTTGTTTTTTTCTTTAACCTTTGTAGCACATTAACTGCAGTCATGTGTCCATATAACTGTCAAGCAAACTAAAGCAAACTTTTGAAAAAAAAAAAAAAGTAAATAAATAAATATATTAAAAAGACAATACAAATTTGTGTTGTTTCCATGAACTGTTTTGGAGCAAATAAACTCAGCTGTGCTGTGTTGTCAGTAGGTGGCGCTATCGGTTACATTACACATGGCTGTAATAAACAGAGAACAACACAGAAACAAAACCTATTTGTTTGTCAGCCGCTAAAAAATAATAATAAGGAAGAAAAAACATTGACCAACTTTATGAGAAAAATAGTAGGAGAGAAATATTTAAGTATTGTTTCCAGTCGTACAAGTTGTAATTATTCTTTCATGTTGGCTAGCATTGGCCAAGAAACAGCTAATCAGGCATGCAAGTTGAATGCTCGCTACGTCAGAACTGATTTAATTTGTATCACCTATAACGCTAGTTAACTATTTTTTGAAAAACTAAAAAATAACGTCAAGCAAATTTCAGCGTGCTTTTTTCCATCGGCTTGCTCATCCGATGTTTAAGAATGTGTACAAAATGACATTATGGAGGCAGCTCCTGTGTTACACTGTCCTGTTGAGACATGCTCGTGTTCCTGCTTGGACAGTTTACAGTGGCGCACATGGACTGTGTCCTCCACAGGAGGAAACTGCTGCTTCCTCCAGGAGCTGATAAAAGGCTCTCCAACCAGCCTGACTTTTCATATTCACCCCACAGATGTCTGCCTCCGAGGGCTTGCATGTCTACTGCCTAGCGCTGATTTTCCATACACAGCTGGTCAAGCTGGCTGGACTTAACAGTGCAGAAATGGTACTCTTTCCTACACAATGTTGACCAAGGTCAGCTGTTAGTCTGAAAAAAAAAAATAACACCATCAAAGAGGACAAATCCTGCCAGTGGTGGGAAATGACCATTCACAAATTCCCTTCATTGTATGAGGAACTTCTACCTTCATGTTGAAGAGTACAAACACAATCACATTCAAAATGTGGGAATTACAAAAGGATGTAACAGGAAATATTCACAGCTTCTTTAGTCAGCAGACATTAGGCATGCTAAGCATTTTAGAATCTCCGCTAAGAAAACAAACCGGTCACACTGACTGCGTACATACATGTCCCCTCATTAAGTATTGTAAAGGATGTACAATGCTGTTTAGTGCTCTGGTACTCGGTGTGGCTGTGAGAGGAGAGGGCCCTGGGCTGAGAAGAGGGGGCAGCCACCCAGTGATGCGTTACGTGAGATGCTTTCCAAACAGTGAGTGAGTGAACAGTGAGTGAACTGACCCCTGAAGCCAGGTCACCCCATGATGCCCCAATGTCCAGCAAAGCTCCGCCCTCTCCTGGGAGAGGGGGCAGTTGGGTCCTCACAATAAGACAATTCTTCTCCTTAATGAAGTCTTGTTCCCAGAGAGAGAAAGGCTGGCCGGTGGGGATGGCTGGCGGTCCACCGACTGGCTCTGAAGGTGGGGGTGGGGGTGAAGGTAAAGGGAGGAGGGGGCAGAGGGTCCATAGAGGCCGGTCATGTCATTCTGCTGGAGGTTGTGCCTTTTGTTGCCTAATGGTACAAAGAGAACATTCGGAGTGGAGCAGGAACTGGAGTTGTCACAATGATTACGGACTTTAAATGAATTTTTAATGATGTATTTCCTTTGGTGCTGCCCTTTTTTTCTTTTCCTTTTTTTTTTTTTTGCACATATACGCAGCAAACTAGTTTTGCATGTTTGTAATTATTGAGAGAGATAGCAGAAGAAGAAGAGCGACGACCATCCCCCATCCCCCAGAGCTAAACCTACACCCAGTCGCTCTATGCTCTCTGTGATCACGTATACTGTTTTTAATGCATTCGAATTCACAATATGGTTGTTCTCATTTACATATTTTTCTGTTTTGGGTTTGACATGTCATCTTAGTGATCATCAGCTGCTGAGTTGCAAGTAAAAATGTTATTTCACTTAAATGTAAATCTCTGGCATGCACCTTATGAGTGTTGTGTTCTTGTGGGATGAGCTGTTCTGCTGGATGGAGCGAGGTCCAATCTGTCTGTAGTTGCATGTTGGGAAACATCTGGAGAGAGTATAGGTCGCAACACAATCTCTGACTGTGAGATTCTCGAATCACTTGTTAGAACTTTTTGTACCAGCCACCTGAGTGACTCTTGCTGCTGAAGCTTCACTCCTTCATTTGTTCTGCTTTAAACAGTTAAAACACTTGCACTAAAAGCCCCAAATCCCAGCAGTGATCTGCAAATAGCATGTTGGACGATGATATACAGAGAGACAGGGATGTATGAACATTAGAAACAGTGATGCGCTTCCAAATTATCCATATTTAAACAGTTTTTCAAGCGAATATCTCTATTATGATATTATTCATCTCAAGTCTTCCATATTAGCTGTATATGATCGTGTTAAAAAGAGTGTGTATAATGCAGGTATGAATGCTGCTCACTCTGACACACATTTATGCACATATTAATAAGACATAGTCAAACATACATTTGTAAAAGATTCCTTTTATTATACCACTTTACCTCAAAACTGTTGTTGTTGTTGTTTGTTTTTGTTTCACAGTAATGTTGCATGTCACCCGATTTAGAAAATCACTAGTTTGAAACGACTTACTAAGACGTTAAGAAGAGCTTAGTGATTTACAAACAGCTGGTGCAACCAAGTCATGGAAACCATTTAAGTGTCCTTTTTTTTTTCTTTCTATCTCTGTCTCAATGTGACTGTGGCCCAAGCAGACTCGCAGAGGAGCTTCTATGGTGTCTGTGTTGTTTCTGCTCTATATCTGACTTTGATGCATGATGACTGCTAGTTAGACCCCTGACTTTAAAATAGTAGTGCAGCTAAATCCAAGATTAAGCTGTTTTCTCAGTACAAAGTACAAATCTCCCTCCATCTATCAAAGCTGAAATGCTTTTGAAAAAATTGCGAGGATAAAACGATATTGACATGGAACCAAAAACAGCAACAAATGAAAAGGCCGTTTGTGTCGTTTCATTCTTGACCTCTCTGGATTTTATGGGCTACTAGGCTTGGCGCAGGACAAACCCCGGAGTTCAAGTACAAGTCAGTTGGACTGTCTGTTCTCAAACAAATTTGGAGGAAACTGGACAAACACCACGGTCCTGTTCTTTTTTATTGAACTGCAGCTCATCCAGGCCTTCCTCACTGTGTCAGAGCTTCTTACATTTCCACATTGGTAACACTGACCCCAATAATATCCTCTAAGGCCTGCTGACGCTTTAATTTGAAGCAAAGTGTCACCTTATGATCGCACACATCCACACCTCGCCAGACCTGCTGGTGGCGAGTCTCGTCACCGGTTTGTTTTCTCGAGGTCTCAGGTTGTTCCTCTCGGTTTCATAACAGTTTGAAGTCTTTTCCGCGGAGGAGTTTGCGAGGCTGTAATTGGGAGCAGATGAGGAGGCCCCTGCGTGCCTCCATGGTGATGTCAGCCCTGGTTGGGGGAAAAGGATGGTGGATGGGGGAGGGATGGGTGGAGTGGGGTGGGGGGAGCGGATACATACATGCGGCGAGCCTGAATGTCTGAGAGGCGGCCGACTCTTTGCAGGTCTACAGGTGGGCAGACTGGCAGCAACACGGCTGCAAACCAGAGCCAAGAGGTTCGCAGGCATCGACAACATTCTGTTTAAAAAATCCTTAATCAAATGCAGCTTGAGAGGAAAGTTAATGGGACGGGCATTTTTCATACTGAAGTGAAAATCTAAATTACAGGCTTGTTATCTGTTCATTGTAATTCAAGACATATTAATATGCCGCATGTTTACACCATCCATTATCCAATCAAAGAGACTTGTCAAGCCTTTTTTTCATTTTAAGTGTTAGTGTGGCTGCTTTTTGTTGCGCTCTGCTTGTTGAGATTCTGTGATCTAAAATGTAAATTCGTTAAGCACTTTGCTCTTATCCGAGCACACACAAACTGTGCCCACCTAGTGGTGCCCTGACCCATTTCGCTGCATGCAGGACATTTGCATGAAAGGAATGAAACTCGATGCCAAAATAAACATCAATTAAAGCTGTCAAACACCACCAAAAACAGCTGCAGCTTTGAACAGCTCGACCAGCAGGCTTCAAAAGCGAGCCGTCTTTAAAGGGCTGCCTCGAATGTACTAAAGGCCAGGCTGGAATTAGCACGACCTAGGCTAAAACAGAAATTACCTCTGCTAATGAACCGAGGCGGATGATGATTTCACTAAGTCGTCAGTTTAAGTAAAAGATTTTTCCTGTTTTGTTTAGAATTTGTTTAAAATTCACATGCAATGAGGCGGAGAAACCTGTAAATCAAATCCATCTAAAAATACATGTGTATGTATTTATGTTTTGTATTATTGTTTGGATTTTTCTAAATCAGAGAAATATTCTATGCACTAGTAATTTAAGGTGTACAACAATAAAATGAAATGATTATCTTTCATGCTGACACAATACAGCTGTGCTTCAGTTTGCATTTTGCAGCTGTACTTGTAAAATAAAGCGCTGCAGCTCCTGTAAAGCCAAAAGTGTCTTAACCAGAGCAGACGGGTCCTCACGAGACGGGGAGAGCAAACAGGTATTTGTTTCCTCCTTTGCTGAAAGCACAGGAAGAGCTGCAGTGATTTGTCAATACAGGTTTCTGTCTGATTTTAATCTATTATGGCTCCTCTACTCTTGTCCATTTGCTCATACAGAGCTCCCATTGAGTAACTGCCATGGCTCATTACTGCTTCAATATCAAACATTTTGTGCCTGGACAGACTGGATTAGGTTTTGCCGAGATCTCGCTTCTCTTCTGCACAGTTTACGCTGGCAGTACGAGGCGAAGGCTGACCTTTAGGAAAAGTGAAGTGATAGGAGAACAAATAAAAAAATCGGTTTTATAATCAAAATGAAAAAGAGAAGTGAACAGAGGTAGCAGCTCTGTGACACTGTACAGACACTTTGGTGCTTTGAGATATATATCAATGGTGCCGCTCTATAATTCACAAATGACTTTGCTAACATGCTGATATTTATCAGGTATAACGCTGATAGATTGTCTATATAAACCTGCCGTGATGTCACCCACAGGCTTCCTGAAGAGAGGTTTTGAAGCTCAGTGTTTTGACTCTGGCCGTCTTGACAGCTCCTGACTCCTCCTCAAAAATGAACAAAGAGGTGGAGCATGAGGAGTGAAGCTGAGAGCTGATGCAAATTTGTTATTCGAAAGCAGCCAAAACCCTAACTATGTATAAATGTAGGCATTAATACCATTTTAACAGGTTTGTTATATAAAATGTACCCTGTGTGTCACAAATGGAGAAAGTAGCTATAGATCCAAACTCATTTTATGTACCAGGCTGCAAACATGTTTATTTCTGCTGTTAAGTCGGACATTTGAACATGGGGGTCGATGGAGTCTCAAGTGGTCATTTGAGGGACTGCAGTCTTTGGCACTTTCACATTATTTTTCAGTGTCGGTTGTTGCTTGATGTTAACATTTGTTGTCATTACAAATCTATTACAAATTCAGATATTTCACCTGATAATGGCACTAGGTTACAAGTCAATGGATGACCAATGATGCTACAATTCAACTTGACATGAATGCCTAAAAATTTATCACAATTCATCCTAGAGTGCTGAAAGAAATCCTTCAAAACCATAAATGTCAGCCTCATAGTGGCATTACAGGGAAAGTCATGGAATCACCAAAGTCTTTAAGATTCATCCTCTGGGCACCAGGACTGTTTGTGCAAAGTGTTATGGCTATTTATCCACACATGGATGAGACACTTTAGTCTGGACCTGAGTCATGACTCTCCAAACAGACAGTGTTGCCATCAATAAAGCCATGTAGTTAGACTGATTGAAAATAGAATAAAGCTAAAATAAAACATATAAACACCTTTTTACAATCCCTGAGTGTATTGATTGCACACATCTGTCTTTTCCTTTTAAATGATGTCCCTGCGCTGTGTCTAATTTTGTTTATCAGTATCTCTTCCAATGAAAGCAGACTGTGTTCCTTTTCCAGTAATTTGTCACTGATGTATGTGGTATAAAGTTTACACCATCGCATACGGGAGGTGTTATTGAACACATTCATATTCCTAAAGACCAAAATAGACACAGGAGACTTTGTTGTATTTCATATGAAAAGCGAAGCAAAGGAGGCCCGAAGGCATTTCTCGAACACTGAAAAGGTAAACACATTTTCGCCTTGCTACAATCAGGGTAAAGCACCAGCCAAATTACCAAATTAACACAGAGTCAGTGGAACGTCGGAAGAGAAGAAATAAAAGCTTCGCTCCGCTTTGATCTGACGTCTTCGGGAGGAATCTTCTCGGCAAAATGTTAATCTACCCTCTACATTGCAGATTACCCCCGCCCCCCTTCAAAATGTGACTGTTCTCAGATGGTCAAGGTAATTTTGACCCACTTAGGCTGCTTTGATCCGAAACCCCTTTTAACAGATCCTCCACGCAAGAGTTCAAACTGATTTTGTCACTGCCGACCACAGGCCCTTTGCTGAGATTCCGAGTCGAAGCTAAAGCTCTTCGAAGCTGCCAGAGTTGCTGACAGCCAGCATAGTTGAAAGTACTTTCTAATGCTGACGTTCAGTGCGAGTGACTTGCTGCTAATGGGTTGCACTCACTTTTTTTTTTTCACGGGTGTGTGTGCAGGGGGGTGTGGGGGAGGGTCTGTCTGATACTTAAGGACACCAACAGTTCTTTATTTCTTTTCAAGAAAATTATGAAGTTTGCAAATTACCTTGTTTGCTCTCGCATCCAGTTTTTTTTTGTTATTTGTTTTCACTGAGACAGAATGACAGCCCGCTTTACGTGACTCCCCTTTAAAAGTCTCTCTTACTGTGATTCCAGCTGCTCTGTTCTTAGGCGGTGAATCGACTCGGATTCGCAACGGTACCCCGGTAGCTGTGAGGTGACAGCGGCAAAGCACTGTCACAGCGGCGTCACAAAGAAACAGAGATGTGATTAAAGAATCAGATAACGAGACAGAAACACAAGAGAGTGTTGAGAGACATGTTCGCGGACTCTTCAGAAGTGATCTCAAAGACTCTTTACTTGGAGACCTGTTCCCTGTCAGCACTACTCTCTTCTCCAACTTCTTTCAGGAATGTGTGAGCAGCACTCTGTCTGAGTTTACTTAACTCAGAAACCAGAAGAGCAAAAGCTTTACACTTCAGCTTCACACTGCAGTTGACTTATATTTTCATCCCTGGCTGTTGATGGATTGGTCACTTTTTCCCACTTAGCTGATATCGCTGAAGTGCCTGTTTCTGCTTATGAACATTACACTTGCTGTGGAAACATGTCTGGCAGTAAAGTGCTGCTTTGGCGTTAGACCTCGCAGTATGGCATAAACATCAAATCCTTCACGCGGCAGCTCCCGGTGCAAGGCCGTTCAGCTGGTCCAAACATATGCAAAGATTGCCGCAGTTTTGCATCACTGCCTTTGTACAAGCCCCCAAAGCGAACATCAATTCTTCAAAAATGATTTCGAGGGCTGGTGTGATCAATACTTCATGATCAAACTGTCAGTGTGGCAGCAGGTAGCACAACAGGCAGGCAGAGCAAAACACACTGGAGGTAGAGTTAAAAGACAGATTCGTTTGTCAAGATTAGCGCCCAATGGTCAGTAACAGACAGGCATCAAGGAAGGCTGGGGAAAGTGCTGAAAAAAAGATAGGTAGACATTTCCAACATGTGGTCAGGGCAGGCAGGGTTTCTCCACAGGCTGAGGAGTTCTTTTTCATTGAGGCTGACCTCCATACAGGACCACCAGCTGTTAGTGATTTACAGTCTTCTAGACAACACTGCCTTCATTTTCAGTGTTTTGCAAAAATGAAAATTAATACAGTATTAGAAGATTTTGGTAAATTCTACTGAATGTACATCAACTGTGGGCTTGGATGACATCAGTTTTCAATCTAAATGTAGCACAAATTTTAGTCATATTTCGAGAAAATCTGCAAAGCATTCATAGCTGGATGTCGCCTCCAGGTCTGAAAAGTGAAGGGAATGCTGAAGTAACTTAAACCAGTGTTCTTTCTAATGGCCAGCAGGGGGCGACCCGTCTGGTTGCAAAAGAGGCTTGCTTGTATAGAGGGCAATAAGAAAACGATCGTACTTCTCACCTGATTTATTACCTTGGTAAGCATTTTACTAATGAGTTTATGGATTCAGTTAGTGATGCACAACATTAAAATTTCTGGCCGATACCGATATCAAGATTTCTGATATCGCTGATAACCGATATTACCGATGTTGATGTAAAATTTTTGTTCACACTGAAAAATGAGTATAAGTAAGCACTGTCAGAAAACTATTCAAAAGAAGCCCATATCAAATTAGACCACGTAGTCTTCTTCATTATGTAACAAATGTAAAACATATTTAAACATATTTTAACATATTTAACGTTCAAGGCCAGGACCATTTATGTAAAAACATCTGTGAAACAGCAGCGATATTAATTGTAGAGACAAAGGCGCTAATGTTAGACATTCATCGATTTTTCACATCGGCTAAAGTTGTTCATCGGACCGATACCGATATATCGGAAAAAACACTAATATCGGCCGATACCGATGTGGTCGCCGATATATCGTGCATCCCTAGTTTCAGTCACAAGTTTCAAGTTTCCATCAACACAACATGGCATTCATTTTGTAAATTGTGGTTCCATTGAACATTAAATACACCATAAAGCAGGCTATGCGACCTGCTACCATATGATTGACGAGTCAGTATGATATAGGTGTGCACAGTGTCCTCGAGGTCTCAGTCAGATCCTCCCCTCTCTTGCTACATCCGGTTCAGAACAGTAGTCCACAAACCAATGGGTGAAGTCACAGTCGCTACATCCATCTTTTACATAGAATCTATAAAACCATCACGCAAATGTATGGACTGAGCTGGTGGAGCCAACCCGTTCACTTGGGTGCCATTTAATTATTGCAGAAAAAAGGGTGCAACAAAATGATATAAACAAAGGAGCGCTAGCCAAACCTCAGATGGTGAAAAAAAATCTATTAATTAAATACAGCGTTTATGTTTGTTTCATGCATTATTTTTAGCAACTTTATGGTGTTCTTGTCATTTCACACAGACGTTTTCATTTTTCTTCTATTTTCTGGAGCAGAAGCTTCAAAAAATACAAAGTCATGCATTTTAATTTGCCATATTTTGGATAATTGGGTTTTTGATAGCCCATCTCATGCAAGTAAAAGAACCTTTTTGCAAGATCTTAACAACGTCTTGAGTATTCTCCTTTTCCACTCGTGCTCAAATTTAAAAACAGTGGATGGACACCAACATATAGACAGTCTAGCACATTCACAACACTTCTGTCACTGGTCCATAAATGGCACAAGAAAAAAATACAAGGATTACAGCTTTAAGTTACACCCTACAAATTAAAGTCATTTGCACACATGGGACCCCATAAATTACTATAGCTATAACATCACGGGTAGAAGGATTTAAACCTGTACCTAGAGTTTTTGATTAAAGTCAGTCAAATGAAAATAACCTGACTTCCATTTATGTCTTAACTGGTCCCCACTAATTACATGGAAACATTTTGGCAGGAGTACACTAGCTTTTTATCCAGCTTTACCTCTACCACAATATACAGGTTGGATGTAAAATGACAGTTTTTTAAAAGAGACTGACATTACAGCATAGTAAAAACAGTTTTAGAAAAAGTGTCAGATTGCTCCCCCCAGTCTATAAATACACTCCAGTGAAGAGTGAGATCTATGGAAGGGAAGGGAAGTTACTGAGCAGGATGTGCATCTTATAATTTACCACAGTAGTTTATCTCAAAAGATTTAAACTGATTGTTGGGTGTCTTGCAATGTCGGTAACTTTTTAAATTACTGGCAGACAGTAATGACCGGAAGTCTTAAAAAAAAACAGAAGCAAAAAACAAAACTTATTCCTCACATCAGAAAGACTTAAAAACTGGAAAAATAAAAATACAAAAAAGTATAATTGCTCTGGATCTGATGTATCTGAATAGAAAACAACCTTTATTCATGCAATTCGTCAGAAAATGTCAACTTAAAATGCAAGAATGTTAGTAATGTAGGCTACTGACAACTATAACGTCCTGTCAATAGCCATTTTTTTTATTTATGTAATTTACAACTGAATTTGAAGCAAACTTAAAAAAGTGATATTAGGAGAATATTCTTGCATGCTATGCTTCATTACCTCCCTTGGAGCAAATAAAATGGGCTACATAGTGGCACCAGAAGGTGATAGTTTTGGCAGTGCATGGCCATAATCAACAGAGTACAAGAAGACATCTGTTTGCCAAAGCTTAAAAGACCTTGAAAATAAAGAAACTTTTGCAATCTATGAAACAAAATGGAGAGAAGTCCTCAAGAATTGATTGCAACTGGGAAAGATGTAGTTGTATGGGGTACATATACAAACGTAGTACCTCCATTTCTGTAAGACTTGGCAGAGGTGTGCAGTGGATCAACTAAACAGCACACGTAGTCTCACCTACCCAGAGCATTTAGCATTAAAGAATGGCCAAAAGCTTTTGCATTACAGAATGGTCTGACTTCATTATCATTCTGCTACAGGGGGGCTAAAGTTTATATTTCTTCAAACCAATCACAACCATTCAGGGGTGGAGCTAAACGAAGCATGCAGTTTTTGTGTTCCCTCGAAATAGTAAAAAGAGGACACAGGGATGCAAGAATTGTGATTAAAATGGTTAATTTACTGGAAAAAGGAGAAAAAAAATGCAGCGCTGCCTAACAGCCCAATCGAAAACTTCTGCAATTTTTTTTTTTTTTGTATGATAAGTTGCTTTTCTAGAGGTTATTGCTGTTGTTTCCCACAGTGAAGTGGATTTTCAGAACAGTCATACCCAGATAGAAGAAGGGGAAGAAAAAAGCGACGTGAAGTGTTTGGCCAATGGCAGGCTGATACCCACAATCTTTATCCAATGAGTCGGACTAGGATCAGAATCAGAGGCCACTTGTGAAATGACTGCATATTTAACCTGTATTGCATTATATTTATGATGCTGACATTCTTGGTGTAAAATTTCCGTATAGACCTTTTGTTAGCCAATATTTTTTCATAACAGGAAACTTAGGCGAAGCATATTTTGTTATTGATGCTCAGTTCCTGGTATGCCTGTTTGCACACTACCAGGACAATAGAAATCGCTCACCTGAATGGACTGCAGTCATTTTTATGGTTTCAAATATTACTGAACTACACTGTATGTTATAGAATGATGTCCTGCGCAGCTATAAATGTACGTTATCCTGCCCTAACAAGTGAAACAAACTCACGGAAAAGTCTGAAGTTTCAACTCACACTCACTCCACTCAGTGCTATGTTCCACTTTAGAAAGCAGTCAAACTTTCAGTCAGACAAATAAATATGCTGTCCCCTCTCTGTCCCAGTCAGATGTATGCAAAACACCTGTGTGCACAACATGTGCGTTCCAGGCATGCATAATGATTCAATTTAAATATGTGGATCTGTGGGTCATTTTCGCTGCAAGCATTTGGTTTGTCAAAGCAGATCAGTACTGAATAGCATCAACAAAGACTACGTTCTGTTTAGGGGACATGTCCATTTCAGTTCTGCACATCTTGAATCATTGGCAGGGCTCAAAGGGTGGATATCATCCCAAACTCTGTTTTACATTCCCATGGACAACCAGAGAGTTTGCGAAATGTCCATATTACCGTAATTTCTGGATTATAAGCCGCTACTTTTTTCACACGCTTGGCTTAAACAATGATGCAGCTAATTTATGGATTTGTAGGATTTTTACAAATTTGCCTGGAGACGTAAGTGACAGTAAGTAATTCTGAGGCTGTTCAATTCCGACACTGAAGAAGACGACTTTAGTGGTTTTAGTGCGCAGGAGGAAGATGAAGATAGCAATGAATGACTTTTCCTGGTAGACTACTGTATTTTTTATTTTTTAACCAGCCGTGTTACAGGAACAGTTAGGAAAAAAGCATTTACGTATTTGTGTATGTTACCGGTACATATTTAATTAAAAATTTTTAAAAAGCTTTCTGTGCAAATATCTTGTGGTACAACGTGGACACCTGCGGCTTTTAGACAAGTGCAGCCTAAATATGTACAAATTGTTTTTCTTTTTAAAGTTAGTGGGTGTGGCTTATATTCAGGTGATTATTACGGTAACGTGGACCCGGTCTGTCATAGAATGCTTTGAGTAGCCTACAAGACCAGTCAGAAGTGTTCGGTGATGATCCTTCACACCCAAAGATTCTGAACCTTTAGAAGCTATAACCAGTGCCCCTCTAATTTCTATTAGAAATGTTTTGGCATTGTCCCCCAAGCATGGACTTCTTGGAGGGTAAAATAATGTTCCTCTTCTCTTGACCCTGGTCGCTGCAGTGGAAACACCCTGAGTTCCCCCAAAGGTTCCTATTACTTGGGGGAAGTTCCTGAGGTGGTAGCACAGAGTTGGTTCAGATCTAAGCAATCTAAAGCAGGTCATTGTAATTCCTGCCTCTTTAACACCTGCCTTTTGCTTAGCTCACTCTGTTTTAATTGATCAGTTCAAGAGGGGGGGAAAAAGAGCAAATAATAGTAATAAGATTTCACGTTTCTTTTTCTTTTCTCAGAATGTCTTCAAAATGCGTTCATGCATGTTCAAGTACGGATCTGAAATATGCCTGGAAAACACCAGCTGACCGAAGAAATACATTTCAAACAAATACTCCAAAGACACTCAGATATTGTTCATTGTTCTTGTTGTTGTCACTTGCAGAAACTTCCTCTGTTGTCTTGCTGGATATTACAAACATAAAATAAACTGGCAGCAAGTATTCACAATTGTGTTTGAGCCATCAGAATTGTTTTTGGCTATAAGTTACTCATGAGAGCTGCTGCCTGTGGTTTACTTGTCCACTTCACAGTCTACTTTCATGAAGTCAACTAAACAAACTATTTCACTTCAAAGGATTTGGTTAATGAAGCCATTCATCATCATTTAAATAATCCACACAAAGTAACTGAAGTGAGACTGCATATTTATTTGGTTCCACTGTTCTCAGCAGTGAAAAACAAGATCCCAGCAAGACAACAGCTTGAGTTTCCCCACAGCGATCCCCTGAGTGGGACCTGCACTTTTTCCCTGGGAGTGGAATGCATCCCAGCTCTCCATGTGGCGAAAGAACAAGCCTTTTAACTTCCACTCAAAAATGCAAGAAATCTGCTAAGAATTTATGTTTCTCCTCTGGGTCACATTTGCACATTTGTGGCTAATGAAAAACCATTTGCCGTGTGTTTCACTGTGCTCTGGAATGAAGCCCTAATGGTAATTAATTGATTCCTAGCACTCTGTGGCAATTATACAGTTCTTGAGAGAAATGAAAGAGACTGCCAACACGCTCTGCATTAATAGCATAACCTTCATTTGGACACAAAGCAGAATGTGTGATGTCGTACCACAGGGACGGCTAATTTGCAAAGAAATGTGTTGAGTTGTTATTAAGAGAATTCTTGGCTTTTGTATTCCCATCTGTTAATATCAAGACAATAGGAACAAAGACCAGCGTCCTTTATTTTACTGAGGTTGCTCAATGTTGAAACTCCAAAAAACAGGCGATTGGAGTGTAAATAAGTGTCCATTTAGCATCAGTCTTTCATTCAAAAGGGAAAAAAAAAAAAAAAAAACTTTAAAAGCTGTTTTATGCTAATGTCAAGCTTAATTGGCATTAGAAAAATTGCTCTGGCATACTGAGGGGCTCCAAGATTAGCCAGAAGAGAAAGAACAAGATAAAGCCTTCAAAAGGCCTATTTCAGAGGAATTATAGCGTCCTTTGAACATCATCCAAGTTTTAAATACATTAAAAGCCTGTTGGCATACATGTAAATTAAGCGGTACCAAAGTGTTCCAAAGAATTCATGGTGAATCAGACCAAGGGTGCGAGGATAAAATGCAGAGGAAACGCGTCCCAGAGAGAGACTGGGAGGAATCCTGCCATGTCCCACAAGCCTCTCTGCTTGTCTTTTCTTCTCCGTGTCCATTCTGCTGCAGGCCAAGTGGCTTAACTTAGATGAAAAGAACAACAGCTAGGAGCTCCCTTGGCAGCAGAACCCTCACGCTGTCCAAAGTGCCAGTGGTAGAGCATTGTGTATAGCACATACAAAAGCCTGTTTAGCGGCACTAAGCACAGAGCACCAGGGATTCTTTTTATTCCGCTGGCCGCCTGGCCAAACACTGGCACAGTTTGGTCAGAATAGGTCTGGGTGCAGGAATGTGTGTTCCTCACTGTCCTGTACATCATGCATAGTGAATGGGTGGAAGAGAGGCTTCTGTGGGCTCTTGTGGCTCCTGTGGAGGCTTCTCACCATCCTTTGTGCTGAGGCACTGCTTGTGCCACCTTTAAGTCCATGCAAGGGATCCATGTGCCTCAGACACAGCGAGCAGATAATGCAAAGGATGAATTTCCACATGTGAACAGAAGAAAAAAAACTTGTACAAAAGTTAAGTCGCTACATTTGGTTTATATAACCCACAGTACTGAGGAAGCTCTGGTGACAATAGTTGTATTCATCGGGGTCTGCCTTGATCAAAGCACTTCATTGGATACTGATGATCACGGATGTTTTGTAGTAAGAACAGATACAGCTCTTCAACAGTTTGTATCCTAACCTACAGATATTTCTTTTAGCATCAAGTCGTAATTTCAGTATATGTTGTGTGTGGTGTTCCCCCAGGCTCAGTTCTGGGCCGACTGTGGTTTTTTCCCCCCACCTATCTGTGCAGCTGCTACAGGTTGGTCACTTATGGACAACTATTGTTGCGTTGACAAAAACCAGAAGCTTTTAACACTGAGGTCAGTTTAATCTCACCTGCATGCTAACTGCAACAAGATAGCAGAAAATGTGCAAGTAGGTGTGAGTAAAGAAGGAAAACATTCCCTAAGTGATTTCACTGTGGTGGTTATGGTTTGCAGTTATCTGACTTGATACAACACGGGATACAACAGTACAACCAGGACCTGGTGAGAACAAAGATTTTAATTTGCTGTAATTTTAGTTTGTTTTGAATTTGTTGTTTGGAGACAGTTTTAATATGAGTACAGTTTATGTTGTTTGGTAAAGTTTTATTTTGTGTGTATTTATTTCCTGTCTTGGGGGGATCCAATGAGGCTAGATGCACTTTTTCTTCTGCGTTTCTATGGATCAGTACATTTACCCTAGAACCTAGTTTGTTCAGTGGTTGTGCGTTTATTATTTATGTTGCAATTCATCCAAGTAAAGGGATTTATTTCAGAATGCATCAAAATTAGGAATGTTTTGATGTTTTCTCATAAACCTTTTGCAACCCAACAGAAATCAGACTCCACCATTAATACACAAGAGCAGCCTGGTTTTAATTTACATTTTAATTTAGCTTATTGAAAGGGAATTGGCCCTAGATTGCACAGTAGAATATAGTGTTCCACCATTAAAATTATTTTACAGAGAATTATTCATGAGAGTTGTTTTCTTTGTTTACCATGAACTGTCTGTAAAGCAGAACATTTTAAAGTAACAGCGACTGGATTAAGATGCTGAATAAATTCACACCCTGGTCCTCGTAACATTTTCACCCTTGGTACAGTAGCTGTAGATCAAATAAAAACATTCAAATGTCAGATGTGGAGATCTTAGTCCGAAAGTGAAGTTATGTTGTCTTTTTGTACGACAGCTTATTTTCACTGAGCAGAATAATGGCAGAGAGGCTGAATGTCCATACTTAAGTTCTAACCGCACTTGATCAACATGGTCAAGTCATCACGTCTCCGCGAGGATTTACATCTCAAGACGAACAGTGACATGAAAGCTCTGAATCTTCAAGAGGGTGAAGCACTTCATTTAAAGTTAAGAAGATTTAGATCAAAAGGTTAGAGAGGGGAAAAAAAAAAAAAAAAAACACTCAAAGGACGACCCTGTGAAAAAAAACATCATGGCCCTCATAGCGCTAAGCTGTACAAGTTCACAGCCATGGCAGGACACAGTCCGTTCCTTCACAGCCTCAGAGAGATGAAAGGGAAGATTGTCCGCTCGCTTTGATTCAGACTTGGCCAAACGAAGTTTAAGAATGCCTGGCAAAGTTTGTGTTCTGAAACCTCAAAGTTCTTCAGTACCCCCACCCCTGCTCCTCTTTCCTCCTTCTCCTCCTCCCTCTCCTGTTAAAAGCAAGCAAAGCAGGGAGAATTTGTACAATAGTAATTCTTAATTACTCGACTTGCTGTGATGATTAGCCGGGATCGTGTCGTGTTGTTGAGTTCTTTAAGGCTTCAGCCCCTTGTTTTGTTGAAACAAATGGTCAGTGAGTTCTCTGAAAACTGTAAACACTTGTGTGTTGGAACAGCCGGGCTGCGCTGCGTATGCAAACGGGATGGAGAATGAGAAAGTTAAAGTCCTCTGATCTTTAGGGTTGGACAATATATGCGCTCACAGGGTGACCTACAGGTCAGAGAGCTCCTCCAGATTGACCCCGAGCAACAGAAGTGTCTTGTTCAAGTGCGTCATGCCTGACCTTTTAATTCACTCCAAGTCATTGTAAATATGAATCCAAAATTAATGCTTTAGTCTTTTCTTTGCCAAAACCACTGATGATGCAGATATGTTTGTCAGCCGTGAATTTTGCTAATCTTAGACACACCCATCTGACAATAAGGCACGTGATAAAGTCAGAGGAGAGTGTATTATTTCCAATGCTGCACTGACACATTAGGAGAAAGGTGCTTGAGAAAGGTCAGTGGACTCTGTGGATATAAAACACCTGATAAAAGAAATTACAATATGGTGCAACGATTACAGCAGAAAACCTTCACCCTGAGAGTGTGAGATTATTAGGGACCACAAGGTGATTACTGATTACAAGAGTTAGGGCTTTACGTGTGGAATTAAGAGGATTTATCTGTATCTGAGGATTTTCTTATCTGAATAAGTAGAAACATGTGTTGATGCAGGTTAAGATGCACACACAGAACACTGCAATCAGACAGCGATCAGATCAGCAAGACTGCATCTGGAGGGAGTCTGGCTTGGATTGAGATCACATCTCAGCCTCCAGGTGCTCTTTAGGCACATTCTTAAAGGAATAGTGCAACTTTTATTAAATACACTTAGATGATGCAATTGAGACCACAACATGTGCAGGTAGAGCCAATTAGTGTAGCATAAAGACTGGAAGCAGGCATGAAACACCGACTGTCTGTCCAAAGTTCAAAAACATTCATATATGAGGGTCTATAAAGCTCACTGATTAACACATGTGTCTTGTTTGTTCAATCCGTAATCCAACAAAAATGTAAATAATCAGTTGTGTTTTTAGAGGCAGCTGTTTGCCAAGAAATGTTTACATGTCATTTCTTCGACTCACTGTTTCCTGCTGCTTTATGTCTGTGTAGATTCTTAGTCATCCAGGTCATGGTAGTCCTTGGAGCTTCAGAAATCAACTGGACTTTTCTTGGAAGTTCTTAGAGACGTTTCACTTCTTGAGTTCTGAAGAAGCCTCTTGGATGAGGGGTGAAACTTCTTCAAGAACCTGTGAGAGAAGTCTGGTTGATTTCTATGGAAGCTGCTAGGATTCCTACTGCTTTCAGTCTTTATGATCAGCTACGATATAGACCTTGTGACTCTTGTTCTATAATGGATGTACAGACATCAATGTGGTATCAAATCTTTACAACCAAGGAAGCAAACATTTTCCAAAATGCTGAATTCTTCCTTGAAGAAAAAAATTGTAACCAGCAGTTTCAGTTAAATAGTTTTAGTAAATAAATAAATAAATGCTACCACATTTGTGTATACACTTTTTCTTGACCTCAATGAAAAGCACTGAGAGCTCAAGGAAAGACTTGTAGGAGAATTCATAAGGACAAGGATAAGGAAAAGACAAGAGAATGTGACTGAATGAAACTACAATGTTCTGATGATGCACTAATAAAAGAACATCTCAGATGCTTCACCCCATGTTTTCCTACAATGTTGTTTCATGCAAGCTATGTAACGTGGACAACAAAGTGAAAAATGTCACTTCATTGCCTGGCTTGGAATTAAAAATAACATGAATATAGGCTGAAATGAAATGTTTGTTCACACTGATCCTTCCTGTCCACATATTTTTATCAACATGAATCCCAATTAGTTTGATTCTATTTGAAAACAATTCTTGCCTTTGTACATGCAAGATAGGCATAGTGTTAAACCTATCCACATTTACTCCTGTAAATTATTAAGTTGAAACTGTGTAATTAAAAACATCCTGTTGCTAAAAACATCCCAAATCACTTTTTTCTTGAAAGCCAGACTTCTGCATTCTGTTCACTGATGCTGATCTGAGTATAGGCCTTTGCATATAAAGACTTCAAAGTAAACACCTTGAAGGTCGCTGTTGCACGAAGCTGTGGGAAAGCATTATCTCCTTTCCTTTGGTAAAGGATGGACCACTGTATCCTGAACTAAAGGAGATGAGAGAGGAAGCAGTGAATCACCTTTCCTTAGTATTTAGACAGAGTTCTTATCATGTCTCCCACTCATTTAGGAACATTCCTAAGAAACAAAGACCATTCCACCACGACCGCAGTGAAAGTTGGCCTGACCCAGCCTCTTCCTGTTATGTAAGCAAGTCCATCGGAAATCTGCAGAATACCTTATTCTGAAATTGACCTGTCTACCAATTTCACCTTCTTAATTCCTGTATTAGAATCCAGTCAAGTTGCTGGCAGAATCACAATAACAAGCAGTGAAATGCAAAGGCCGGTGATCAGATGTAATATAGCTTGAATATATGAATACATACTGATAGATAGATAGAAGCTGTGTTTATAGAATGAGAGTTGTAGCAAATGCCATGTGTTTCTAGTGAGGAAGCCTTCTGTCATCTATAAATGGAGATAGCATCTTTAGCTGAGGTTCAGGAACAGGAACACACCTTAACCCCTCCACTTCCTGTCCTTCATCTCAACACCACTCTGTCCTTCCCACTTGTTCGCTCTCACTTCTCGTGCACAGAGCAACACACGCCATCGTTCAGTCACATTGCCAGTCTTGAAAAATTTAGAAATCTCAGACTCACCTCAGACTGCTCATCCATCAACCCGGCTCCAGATCTCCTCCACGCCGATCAGCCGAATCCACAACAAGGCCCCGGAGACGACGAGATCAGCGTCGCTCCAGAAACAACATCAACCGCGTCGCTTGTCCCAAAGAGCCGACTCCAACCAGAACTCCTCTCTCTGTCCTCCAGTCGCATCAGACTCCCCATCCAATCCCAGCTACAACCAGAAAGGCTCTTCTCAGGGAAAACCTAATTACTCCTTCATCAACTTTTACTAGCTCCAGCGCTGATGTCCGAAGCAGACGAGCGTCCAGAGAAGCCAACGCATCCCAAAACAATCGGCTCCCGCTCCCACACTCCGACAGATCCTCCGGCAATGTCCCTCTACATCAAATCTCCGACTGGACCATCGTGGGTCTTCAGAAAGCAGAAGGAAAAAGACTATCCATCACTGCGCTGACAGCAAAGCTAAGCTATTACAATTTCTGTGAAATTCCCAGAGCTTAGGTCACGTGACCACAACAATCCGACCACAACAATCCGGCAGACCCCAAGGCTGCTGGAACGTGATGTCATGGCATTACCTGTAGCTCCGCCCACTTAAAAAAAAAAAAAAAGTCGCTACCTGAAGTCATCAAGCCTGCAGAGAAGCCGACTCATTCCCTCAATGCACCCAGAAACACTCATAGTGTTCCTACATTCCCGACATTTCTCCTGAAGATGTCCCTCTACATGAAGTCTCTGAGCAGATCACCGTTGGTCAAACCCTACCCTCATGTCAACAACTCTGCACTTCACACACCGAGATGCCAGATTCTCCGTCCTTACCAGATTCAGCACCTGGATGCCAGTGTCACTAACTACTACCCCCACGTCAACAACCCTCCACATCACACAATGAGATGCCAGATCCTTCGTCACTTTCAGTGCAGATACCAACAGGTTTGTTCCTTCTGCAGTGGCAGTCACTCTCAAGTTGTTTACCCCAACAACCTCACAAAACACGACTAAGCTACTAATCCTACATCAGGTCTGCTGGAACTTCCATGAACATTCCAGCACCGAAACACACACTCAGAACTCATCCAGGCCCAGACTCGTTAATCTCCACATCAAGTGCCTTCAGACAGTTTCCACGCATGAATCACCAAGATACCGGTTTCACTAGCTTCCTGATACCTCGTCAACAGTCTGCTTCTTACACTGCTGGCACTGAGACCCCGGCCTGACTCATCTCCATCCCCTGCTTAAACAATTCTGGCTCATTCTGGCACCGAGATGCCAGCCTAATTCATCTCTATCCTCTTATGCAACAAATTTGACTCCCATTCTAGCACCAAGATGCCAGTTTCACCAGCCTCAATATACCTCGTCTACAGCAAAAGATGCCAGTGGCACATACCTCCATTGACCATGCCATCAAGCTGCCCAGGAAGCTTCTGAATCGGGCATCCAGACCACCTCAACTGGCTCTCCTTACACAAAGGAGCATCAACTCTAACACAAGCTCCCTCAGGATGGCAAGCTTCTCACCCTATCAAAAATGCTTCGGCTAGTCAACCTACTGAGGAGGCCCACTTTGGCTGCTCATACCCACAATCACTGTCGAGAGCTCATGACCATAAGTTAGGGTTTGGACCGCAGCTCAGCTGATCAATCGAAAGCTTCACCCTCTGGCTCAACACCCTCCTCATCACGATGATCCAGTGCGGTGCCCACATTGCCACGAATGCCGCACCATCTCGCATGCCATTCTTCCGTCACTCATGAACAAGACCCCAAGCAGCAATCACCTCTCAGACATGCTCTTTCTGTCGGTTTTGGGGGTTTCCTTGTCAACAAAGGTCTCTGTAATGGAGCCTCATAAGTTCCCTCAGCTTCTTCAAAACCTCTCCTGCCGTCTTCAGCAGCATTCAGAAATTCACCCCATCGTTATCACTACCCTCTCATAGAGCCACGAATGGTCAAGCAAAATCCTTCCTTGTTTATCTCTCTAACCTTGCCCTCATCATCTTCATCAACAAAGTCAGAGCAACTCTCCCACAGTTATGCCTGTCATACAGCACCTAACCTGGCGGTCAGTCTCCAATCTGTTCCTCCTCCATGCCGACCACATCCCAGGCTACTGCAACAATATCACTGACTCCCTTCATTTCACCTGTAACAGATTCTGCTCCTCCTTCCATCATTCAACGTAGCTACATCCAAGCAGCGCAATCTCGTATTGCTCACTTCCATCTGGGGCTCAAAATTTTCATGATACCTCTGCAGTACAATTTATCAAGGTCATTTCCACCAACATCTGTTAGCCAATCCTAAGACAGTAAGACGTTCCTACATCCCACGTTCCAGCCTCCAGCCGGCACCATAGAATCAACATTGCTATTGGCCTTCCTTTGTTCCTGCAACACACAGATTCCATTGCAACCTTGATCGATGAGTCGAGTTCAATCCGCACAGCCATCGGAACCTCTTCCACATCCACTATGTGACCGTCCTGCATCTCTGAAGACTGCCCATTCTATTCACTCAAACAAAGTCAAACCAATTAAGCTGTTAATCCGATGGCCATGTACTCCAAGCTAGATTCACACCCAAGCCCTTCCAATTCATCGTACACCACATACAAACCAGAAAATCTCAGGATGCTTCCCTTTCCAACCCTCAGTTCATTACAGGGACCGGTCAAGCTGCAACCTCATCCCAACTCTTCTTCCACTTCAAGCAAGTCCCGATGACATCCAGAATCCTAGCACATTCTCTGGCCACGTCGTCCATGTCGACACAGCTTCCAGCCAAGGGGTTCCAGACCACATAATCAAAGCCATGGCCCTCGGCTTCTCATCTGCTCCAACCCTCAAGACCCACATTACGTCCACTCTTTTTTTTCATTCTTATGGGATGGTTTTTTGGGGGGTTCGCCGGCCCAGGAGTCGCTGCTGATCCCTGACTAAGCATTTCCCCACACCGTATCAACTCGTTTAAGGCATCACCAACACAACGCTCATTCACATTCAACAAACAATCAAGCTTCAGTTTATTGGTGTGGTCCTAGTTCGTGAATAACTAAATTATTATATTTTTTGTATGCTATTCATGAAGGCAAAGAAGTAAATAGTTTAATTCTACTGTCTAGTATCAAAAATTGCAGAGAGAGGAGGGTGAGGTGGATGGAGGGGTCAATAAAACACTGGACTTCAACACAACAATCCTGGACATTTTCTGTTGGTTTCTTTTATTGTGGTCATTCAGTTACTAAAGTGGGAATTTTGTAACCATGATGACCCAAGATAAGTAAACATGAACTTTAAATAGTTACTTTAACTCGAACCTTGATCTCTTCTCAGCCATCACAAAGTTGTGTTTTGCCGAAACCTAACCAAACTCTAACCATGGTATGTTTTACTTTCAGTATTGCTGACAGATCAAGAAATGCCTACATGTCACTCTGTGGGGACTTGGTGTGTTGTATTGTTTCATTTAGAGTACTTGTTGTGTAAATGCAGCCAAGATGTTGGAGACCCCCAGTAAATGCCAGTGCAGGGGTGTATTGTGAAATTAAATGAAAAATCAACCATAGCACAGTAAAAACAACAGTCCTAGATGCACATGTCCACTCTGGAGAGAAATTCGGAGAAGCCAACATGTGTTTGACTGAACATATGTTGTGGAAAGTTTGAGTTCAGTCTGGTTTGATGATGGCTCTGGAGAGAATCACACATTTCTGAAATTCCAAAGCTTTAGATCAGCCTGACAAGAGTAACTGTTTGAAATAAATCTCTCAAATAACTTTCCATGAGAAAGCCGAAAACCAAAAGCATTTGATTTCAAGTTCTCCCTCTGATGTGCAGCTCAAAGTGATTCAGTGTGAAAGACTTTCTGAATTAACTTCAGAGAAATCTCCAAGTAAACAATAATAGGAAACAATATTTAATCACATGCATTTGCTTGTATTCATGCCTGCACATCAGAGGAACTGTTCTCTCTGTAGTGGTGGATGATGCGGACTTCAAATGCAGATCACTTTAATTGACACAGCGCTTCATCTTCAAACTACTGTTGACAAGCCGCAATTCATGAGCATAATAATTACATAAATAACACATATGAAAGGCCCGTGTGAGCTTGCAGTGGGTCTGAAACAGCATTATCAGAGAGTACACAGCTCGCTGTGATCAGAGTCTCTCCCGACTTGGGCCGTTTGATGGAGATGCAAGGGCAAGATTACAGCACAATGGTTTTCTGCTGCCTGCAGCGCTCAACTGCACATTTATATATATATTTCACAGCACTAATTAACTGGGCAATCACTTTCACCATGTCAGCTTTGTAACAGGGTGGCATTACCACTCTGCCACTCCCAAAGGACTTCAGTACCACCATCAAACCACTGAGAGCCCAAGTGTTGTCTGTTTGGTGTTCTGATCCCAGATGTGTGTGTTTTTTTCTCAAAAATAAAAAACAACTTCCAAAAACTAAGAGGAACCAGCACTGAGAAGTTAAAACTATGAGCTGCAGATTGATCTGTGTGTGTGTGTGCGTGTGTGTGCACATACTTATTGCCTTGCTTTTCTGCCAAAAAAGGATGTGTTGGAAACGTGGGAGTATTTCTAACAGTTCTAACAGGCACGTAAGAGTTGGGTGTGTCCTGTGGTATTTCTAATAGCTGAAAACATCCCTCCACTCCAACTTTGGATCAAATTCTGGCAAACTCGTGTTGCTCTTATATCTCTGTAAGCAGACATAAGGCAACCAAAAAAGGCAAGCAGATCAACAAGCCGCCTGGACGATGATTCTTTAGATTACAAGCCAACCAATACACTTTACTCCCTTAATTCCCTGAAATATGGGTTCACAACCAATAGGCTCTATCTTACTGACATGTTTGCTCTGCTAAGCTGTAAACTACGGTGTCCATGGATTCATGTTCAAAGGAGTAAGCAGGCCTCAGGCCGATAAGGACTGAAAGAGACATGGGACCAAATTCATGGCACGTGGAGTCATTTTAGCAGCCAAACAGCAGAATAGAAGAGACTGTTAATAACTATAAATTTTATCTCCATCTTCACATAGAAACATTTACATGCACACAAGACAAAAACCTAACAGGAAACCTTACGTGCAACTGGGTAGTGATCAGTTTCCCAATACAATGTTTTTAAACCTTTGCAAATGAACTGTGTCCTAGTAATATAATTAAGAATGCTGCAGCATAATAATCTGGGTTTGTCGTTCACATGCTGTGGACAATACACCTGCCAGCCAAACAGATATAATTACTGTGGCCTTGATGAACTGTAATTAGATGTACATGAATGCACCGTATGAAACATCTTCTATAGTTGAGTCTTAAAGGTGCACAGAATATACACGACCTACAAAGCACAGCTCACAGCCCTGTTCCATCAGCAGACATGCTGCTGTAGGCAGGAAATCGCCTTTTGTTTTGACAGGACCGACATGTCTGCCCCGAGTCTGTTCAGGATGAGTGCCCGGCAGGTTTAAAGTGTTTGACGGGGTCTCTGTCTTTTCCTCTCTCTGTTCTGCTCTGCTGGCACTTCACTTTGCTATGTGACACACAGTGCAGTATTTGCATCAAAGATGTTGAAATACTCAAAGATGATGTAAAACCTGTACTGTAAGACTATGACTCCTTTAAATTTTTTTAAGTCACAACCTAAGCAGAATTTTAGACTAATTCTACCTCTATAATAAAAATATACATCTACTAAAAAATGTTTTAATTCCTTGATTTGTTTCATCTTCTCTCATGTAAACAACACACGTACCTTTAACCTGTACATTACATTTTAATTTAGCTGAGAAGAACGGATAAGACTAAGCTATTATTATCTTTTAGACAAATATTCAGTTAAATATTTCAAGACAAATAGAAAATACATGAATGCCGTGATTGTGTTTGTGTAGAAATCAGTGACTGGAGCTGATAGCAGGCAGTTATTTATAGTAGCTGTGCTGTTTGTTTACTCAGTTACTCACAGCAGTAGGTTCCAGTGTTTAAACAGATCACAGTCCAATACTGTGCTGATCCAAAGTTATGCAGAAAAGGCAAAAGTTAAAATAATTGTCTCTAAACTTGATACAAAGTGCAAAAAAAAAACTGAAAGAGCAAGACAAAATCATGATTTAACATGGACATTGTTTGCCTTTAAAACACACACACACACACACACACACACACACACACACACACACACACACCAATTCAGACGGTACACTCCAAAGTACTTGTGCAGTCAGGTTGTTGTGAGTGGACTGGAGAACTCATCACTTCAGCATGATGTTGAGCTCATCTGTGCAGGTCATACGTCTGCTACAGCATTCCTTCTTCTTCTTGTTGCTGAGGATACTTCTATGTGTTTGGGTTTGGCGCGCTGGGACCTTTTAGATGTCTGCTCGACAGTACTGCATGATGATAAGAATCTAATAAGAATGATGAGTACCTCATCCTTGTGGCCTCGTGACATGTCCACAGTATAAACATTCTGGATGGAAAAAAAAAATCCATTTCAGTTTATAGCCAACATCATCTGTCATATTTGACTTTCTTGAGAGTTTGTCTCTGACTTCTGTGCACTGTCTGCTGGGAAAGGCTCCATCTCCCCATGACTCTTCTTGTTGCTCACCCAAACGAAGGCCAGAACACTGAAATATGGAGGTGAGAGCTTCTATTGTTCTACTATGAATCAACCATTTAATAAAAGTCTTTTCATCTTTTTCTGTGTTGTTTTGGCTTAAGTCTACTGAAATAGTATAAATGTTTGATCCCCTCACCAAACAGAACCTTCTTCACTGATTGGACTACCCACCACTGCCCTTTGCTTCACCCATAGTGTTACATATATCCTTTAAACATTCATAAATCATTGCAATACTAATTTTGACACATTTGCATATAAATGCAGACGAGGAATGGCAGCAATGGCTTATGACTACATTACATTTCAAGGAAAACAGTAGGCGGGCACTGCTCATTCAGTACGAATAGATATAAAAAGTCAAAGGCTGCTGGGAAAAAGACTACTGACATGTTTATCTTCATCATTTGCGCAGCAGTGAAAACATACGCCTGTGAGAAACATCAGTTGGGGGCAAGATACAGCATCCTTGTAATGGGAAGCATTACATTATTATGGGCATTATGGGAACTATGGTGCAATTTTAAATACCACAAGCATAAATAACCTAAAAATGATGTTAAACATAATCTTATTCTTTGCGTGTTTGTTGTTGTTAGATTTTTTTACTCTAATGATGATGTTATGTTTGAGACTATGTAGTTGTTGCCCGACGAGAAATTTCACCAAATGTAAAATTGCTGTTTTGGTACACAGGCAGATTGTGAAAGTTTGTTAGCCAGCTTTGCTACCGTTCTTTCTGCATCTATGTGCTGATGGAAGTTTAAAGTCGTTCCAACCATCTTACTAAGGCCAATGTTACACTTTCCATGTCCACAAGTACACTAGGATTTGCTAGAATCTGCATGAATTCTGTCATCTGCTACGAGCGTCCATGGACGTCCCTGTGCAGTCCATTTTTGGGTTAATTTGCATTAGCAGTAGTGCTCTAGCTGAGGAACAGTGTTCAGACAGGTGGAGTACACGCTGGTCTACTGTACATGAAACAGGAAGTCCTCCAAGTGGAGTAGAAGGTTGTATAAAAAGGGCCAATTCATAGTTTCCACATCCAAATGCACTGAGCGATGCAGATGGACACGTTGCTCCTCATATCGTAACTTTATTTATTCTATGTTGTTTTATTTCATTTTATATCTAGGATATATTTTTAAAGAAGTGTTTTCATTTATGTTTCATGATACATAAATTGCTGCTGCAGCATTACAAATTCCCTTCAGGGAATATATAATATATCTTGGAGTTCAGCTGGACAACAGACTAGACTGGAAATGCAACACTGACTACATCTACAAGAAGGGTCAGAGCAGACTCTACTTCTTAAGGAAGCTGAGATCATCCAGTGTCTGCACCAAGATGTTGCAGATCTTCTATAAGTCTGTTGTGGAAAGTGCAATCAGCTTTGCAGCCATCTGCTGGGGCAGTAGCAACAGAACCAGAGACTTAAAGAAACTAAACAAGCTGATCAAGAAAGCTGGTTCTGTGCTGGGGATAACTCTGGAACCACTGGAGCTGATTGTTCAAAAAAGAATGTTGCACAAGATGATGAAGATGATGGAGGATTCTTCTCACCCTCTCCACAACACAGTGAAGAACCAACAGAGTGTGTTTAGTGGGAGGCTGCGTCAGCTTCGCTGTCGAACGGAGAGATACAGGAATTCCTTCCTACCAACAGCCATCACCTTAAAAAACAAATCTGACTGACTGAATGATTGTTGTTGTTGTATAGAATATATGTTACAGTGATTTTTTTAGAAAGTGAGCTTTTACAAGATTGAATTTCCCTTCTGGGATAAATAAAGTATTTTCATTTCATTAAAGTACTTTATCTATCAATCCATCAGAGAAACACACAGGGATGTTTCAGATGGGTTGCTGAGACTTTACACCTGAGAGACTGGCCTGTAGCGATGTGCCAATGACTACAAATTAGGTGTTCTGAGTGCAGTGGACATTGTGCAGGATTTCTAGTGAATTTAGGCCTTCTTACTGTGTTTGGCAACGTCGATGAAGAGCATCAATAAGTCAAGGTGCCTACCAAGTTAAACAGTGACTGCTTCAATTACAGCTCTTTTAAAGATGAATTATAAAAGTGTGGATGATGGAGAACCTTCTTGCGTGACCTCTCTTCAAAACAAAGGAGTAAAATTTGTTTTTCCGGCACAGCTGGTGCATTTGCATCACATGTAGTCTACATGGTAACAAAGTTTGGGCTACACATGGACTTTTACAGAGGGGTCTGTGGATTTGCGTGTACACTTGCAGACATGCAGATGCAGAAAGCAAGACTGGTTTTGACAACAACTACATGTCTGTGGTGTCCACAGCTGTCCACATCCACCAGGAAATATATTCAAGGGTTATTTAAAGGCATACCACTGCAGAATTTACATCATGCTGTGTATTTACTTTTGGGCACTATTTTGCAGATTAACTTTACGATGTTTAGGTTGCAAAACTTTTTTTTTTTTACAGAAGGTCTGGCCAACATTCCCCCTTTCAGACAGCCACAGCTCCTTCTCCTGTCTCCTGCATTCACTGTCTTGTGAAGAGTGAGGGGTGACAGTTATCATAAGTAACAAAAATCTCAAAATGAAAATGAGTTATTGATTGCATTTGAAGCAGGACGTTTTACATGCAATCACTGTTTTGATGTTAACAACTAAATAAGACAGTGCATAGGCCCTCAGTTGTGATCTATTGGTCTTGGAAATATATGCGGTGCCCTCTTTGTCTGAGACTGGGAAAAAGTAAACATGTTGTGGATTTCAAGATGAGACTGAGACCTTCAAAGTGGTCTGGAGACTGATGTGGAGAAGTACAACACCACAATACAGCTAGCCAACATTCCAAATAAAACAATCAATGGTTTGCTTTAATCAGTCAAAGTCATAATGTTCTTTTTTGATCTCATGTAAAAACCTTCTGACGCTGTACAGTACATTCTCACCAATGACAAACTGAGCTTAAAGACAATGGGATCTGGTGTTTTCATTGGTTTATACACATCATCAACATGTAATGATTGAGTCATCCTCATAAGCGTATTCTTCATTTGGTGCCCAGTTTAAACCAGGACATAAGTTTTTAAATAATCTATTTATGTGATTTTTTTTTTTTTTTTGATGAAGGTTTTTAAAGCAATCACAAAGACGCATTTTACAAACTTTGATGCTGTAGTGCTGCATAATGAATCCAACATCTACTCACTTGTCCCAGTGGGAAGCATCCATGGTTCGTGGCTTTTCATTGCTGGTGGACCTGCACTTGCTGTGACTGCTCCCATTTTGAACACATCTGTGGAGCAAAGTGCTGCCAAGGCCAAGCACAGGGAAGAGTAATTAGTCTTTGCATTCACATCATTGTTTGGACCCAGCAGAAAGAGGGATAAAAGGCCTATAGGAAGGAAAGACAGCAGACTTCAACTCATTTGATAAATACTAATTAATGATTGAACTGTGTTTATTTTCTGTCCTAACACAATTTGTCTCCCCCTCTAGAGTTTCAGGCACATTTCCCTGTTTGGCAAGCGGCTGACATTGTAATGACAGTGTGTCGCTGTGGCTGTACAGGTCACTGACAGGTTTGCAAATGGTCTTCCTCTGTAGAGCTGCTTTGGTATTCCCAAGCAGAGCTGCATCTGAGCCTGAGGCTATAAAGGATATTCCAGCAAGTGCTTTACAACATGCAATGTTTAACGGTGGACACTATTAATGGGCTTGCCTCTTTTGCATGGGTAAAGTGATTTAAGCTGTGGCAGGTGCCTCGGAGTGCAAAGAGCTGCTACGCAAAGAGTTGCTGCACAAAGAGGGCTGCTGTCCCGGCTTTGTAGACAGGATATCCACAGATGTGGAGCCAGACCAGATGGCATGTACATCTGAGACAGAGAGAGGAGCTGGAGACAGAGGGATAAAGACACACAGAGTCGGAGGGGGACAAGGACAAGGGCCAGACACAGGCCTGCATTAAGCTATGCGAGCGTGGCCATGTGCGCCTGACATTTAGCCGGCCCCCAACTCTCCATTGACTCACTCTGAGTAGCTCAAAACATGCCTGCGGGCCACAGAGGACAATGCCTGCCTTCTCCTTTAACCATCATCAAACACAGAGATGAAAACGGCCACACGATAGAGCACCCGTCAGAAGTGTAAAAACGCAAATGTAATGTATGAATATAGCTCTGTGGCGTGCCTCATCCTGAAGACCAGCCTTTAAACAAATTGGCCTTGTTCAACCTCGCCCACCCCTCCGTCACTTCATATCTGGGGTATAATTTATCTGAGGAGAATGTAAGATATGTGAAGAGAAGCAATGCATAAATTCAGAAAAAAAACTCCCTCTCTCTTTGTGTCTTTTACATCTGAGTCCACGTGGTTGCATAACAATGAGACAAAGAGAATATGAGATGAAAGTATTAGAGCGATTTGTCTGCTTGTGAAACAGAGACACTGAGATACAGAGAGAGAAAGCAACAGGAATGAGTGTCACCCAATTAAAGGTTCAGCACAGCCTGTGGGAGAGCCAGAGAGAAACTATTACCCGGCTGTAGTCACAAAGCAGGCGCAGCGGGCTCTAATCTTTAAAAATGATTAGATGCCCTGCAAAGACTAATAATGTCAACATTTAGTTCTCTGTGTTTCAAAGGTCAAATACCAGAAATGTAATTTATATTTCATATATAAAATGCATTTTGAGCCATAAAGCCAAATGATTTTGTGATCCTCTGACATTGTCATATAGAGCTACCTGCAAATAAGAAAGTGCCATCTTGTTAGATTAATAAGTGAACCAAAGTTTATACATACTTGTAACGACCATGTATGTATGTATGGCAGTCTTGAACTTCCAATGACTCTTAATTTGTTATAATAAAATTATAAAAACAAAAAAAACAATTACGTATTTTGGTTCTTTCATAGATTTGTTATAGGTCTTCTGACGGACATATGACAAAAGCTGCTGGGTCAGCATTATACATACAAAATACAGCAACACAAATGATCAGTTTTGGTGATGTAGAAAGTTGTGTTAATCAAATTGGCTTTGTGAGATGGCCTCCTAACCTCTCATGTGTGATTACAATTGATTACAGCTGCTACCTTACTTGAGCTCATTTAAATAGGGCTCCTCAGAATCAGCCACAAACAGTACAATGGAAAAGTCGAAGTGCAGATCTGGAAAAGCAAATCACTGACTTGAACTAGTCAGTGAGTCAAACATGTAGCTGTTTGGCCACAATGATCAGAAATATGTTTTGAGGAGAGAAGAAAAGGTATTAAAACCCAAGAATGCCGAACCTACCATCAAGCATGGAGGTGGCAGCATCATGTTCTAGGTCTGTTTTGCTAAAAGTAGAACTGGTGCTTTACACAAGGCAAATGGAATAATGAAGATGGAGGATTACCTCCATATTCTTCAGGAAAACCTAAAATCATCAGTTGGAAGGTTAGATCTAGGTTGTCCCAAACGCACATTGAAAGTGGGCAGTTCCCATTTTGTAGATGCTCATATGGATCCTGCTGTTGTATAACACTGCAGGCATTAAATAAACTCAGAGAGGAAAGACTCCTACAAACAACAAACTCAACTTTAGCTGTTAACGTTTTGTCACAACCTTTATTAGAGTTAGGCTCTGTTTTTATTCACACTAAAGTTAGATTTTTATAGATATTTTTGTTTGTACGATTGAAGAGCAAAGTGAATGAGAAATTAGTTTTGTGATTTTGACACTCAGACTGTATCTTTGGCTCTCTGTTTTGGTTGTGGATCAATTTTGGTGCTGAAACGTGGAAACATTCTTCCTCAAATCACCTCACACAACTCGCACTCTGTTTGAGCCTATCCATTCACAGGACAGCATGCAAGCTTGTGTCTTGTTGAAAGTTATAAATATATGTTGCACGGTTGCCGCGACAAGATTTACAGGAAAACTACCAGGGAGCTCATTCAGACAAAAGGTCAACATGTTAGGATGCCATTGAATTAACAGGAGTACATTTCTGAAGGGGGCTTAATACTGTTTTTTTTTTTAAAAAAATTTTTTATATATATATTCTGTTGATACATGGAATGTTTTTAACTTAAAAAAAAATAAAATTAAATAAAATAAACTGTACCTTTAAGGAGAACCACACACTTTTACAGGTAATCCATCAGCTTAGCAAGTCTGTGCAGCATCTTCACTGGTTGTCAACGGTGACAACAACAAAGAAGGTGTTAGTAAAGAAAGAATAATTGCAGCCTCTAAAATTCTGTGTAAAACCACTAATGGTTTGTTTTGCATTTCTGAAACAAGATCCAGCATGTTTATTGGTGAGATTTTTTTGTGAAGTAGGGAGATTTTTTTTTTTTTTTTTAGACATCCTAACTGAGTATGATCGTTTCAGGACGTTATGCTAAACTATGCTATAATCTTCTCATTTGACTCTCGGCAAGAAAGCAAAGAGGTGTATTTCCAAAAATGTATCTTTCCATTTTTTCATTTATTGAAATTGTTGTGGTTTATGCGTAATGAGCATTGCAGACTCACAGGATTACAGCAGCTATAAACCTTACAGTCTAATTGAAATCATTCACATATTTTATTTGGTAGAGCTGCTTAAAATCCTATATTACAATATATTTTTACATGTGTGGCTATAATTTTGGTTTGAGTTCAGTCCAGCAGCGCTCACTACTCAAATGAGCAGGCAGAAGGATGCTGACCGAGGACAGATAGGTGGCCACAGCTGGCATAAGCAGATCTGTGGATGAGATTACAAGAAACACTGACAGTCTCTGTGCTGCACACGACTAGAGTTCCAATCTCGTATTTACGTAAGCCCTGCGAGTCAGTCTAGGTGACAGTGTTGGCTAAATAAAGAAATAAGAAGGATGATACCACAAAGACAGCAGCGGCAGAAGCAGACAGTGCAGACAGACATCTGGAAGGCTGAGAGGAAAACAAGGCCAGGCACCCACACTGTGTTTAACAGTGCCGCTAACGTGACTGGCCATCTCTCCGTTGACTTTAAACAGAATTCTATTGAAAGGAAGATCCATTAAACATGGAATTTCAGTCCAATTTGTCTTCAAAAGGGGTAAAAGAACTCATTATGTGGGCTCTGCTCTTTCTTGACTATTAGAAGGAGACGTTAGTCATGCCTGCTTATCTCACAACCTTATGAGCACAGGATTAAAAGATCAAAGGCTGACTTAGGTTCAGTATTATAGAAAATGTAAGCTCCTTTTTCAGATGCGCTTTGGACTGTGCCTTTTATCCGCTCTCAATGCTTAGATCAAAATATTGAAAATTCATATTCATTTCATCCACTGTCCGATGCGAAATTTATGTCCACACCTCTCATATCCAGGGATGTAAGTGGGCACTGATCTATTTCAAAGTGGACCCTTTAAGACCTTCAAGTCAATTCCCCGTTGATTACACGGGCTTCAAGACTGACAGAAATAAAAACACGGCTAAGTTTCAAGAGAACTTTGAAGTACACTAAGCTGAGAGCAGAGACGTGCTGCTTGCCAGGGCTGGACAGCAACTTCTGACTTAATGAAAATATTCTGTAACCACTCAATTATACTCTTGAAGATTTAGAGGTTAGAGAGTGAAGCAAACACAATGGCTCACAACAGCCAAAGTTGGGAACTTTCTGTTCCCAGTAGCTGTGGACCAGTCTAACGAGGATGTGCGTTTCTGGCACAAACTTCAGAGAGAGAAAACAGCTTTGCTGTCTGATCGCCTCATGCTCATTATTCCCCGAGGAAAGTGCACTCCACAACAACAGAGCATCTGACTTGTGGCAGACAGTACACTGAAAATACTGCCCCTTGTAAATAGTCATTTTTCATTATTGGGTTTGAAATGACATTATTCTTAAAACAAGTGAAGGATCTGGAAAATTCTCTTGATTCGGACGCAGTTTAATCTGTTTAGTTATGCAACATGTGACTAGTTTCCCCTGAAGCTTCAAAGAAAGCATAAATAGACATGTACATCACTGTAAAGCATGAAGTCCTAACATATAATCCAAGAATCTGCATAAACTGTAAATCTCTTACGTTTGTCTCAGAATTGTATGTTTTGTGACCTACAGAGGACATTTTTGTCATCAGTGTTGGTCTCTGAGGTCAGCTCTGTCTGTGTGCACAGCAGCCCTGCCCCTGACACTAAATCTAAACTCATTTATAGTCCTGGGGCCTCATTTATCATCAGTG
>NW_007578615.1:167470-287192 GCF_000690725.1 Stegastes partitus
GCTAATGCATTCATTTTTTTGAAGTGAGCCCATCCCGCTCAGTGTGCCTGCCAGCCTCCACGTGGTTCTTTTGATGGCGTTTAGACACTGCATTTGGTTTTGTTGTTGAGAGCATACAGACAAGCAGGACCACAGCAGCAGCAGCAGCAGCAGCAGCAGCAGTGTAAACATCTCTACACCAGGTTGTATATCAGTCCAGTTCAATCACAGAAATTACAGCTGTATGATGTTTTATTCACATTACAAAGTAAAAGATAAATACAGTTATGTCTTTTTATGAGTTGCCTCTGGTCATAATCAGCATGTTATGTTTTGCATGGGCATATTTAACTGTGGACATCTTTTGTCGGTGGAAAAAAAAAAAGTCTACAAAGGAGCTATTTCTTTTTTAGCTTTATGAGACTAAAACCAAAACTTGACTTTTAGTGTTGATGATTTAGATAACTGGAAAATTATGTGCCATTAGGTCCCATTACAGCTGCTCTGAAAATATCTCAACTTAATGTCATGGGATCAAAATAAAAATCAACCCAGAGATTGCAACATCCCTCGCCAACAACTGCTTTTTTATTTGTGTAAAATAGTTCTGGGTTGGACTTAATTTCTTGGAATTGGTTAATGGCCAGCAGTTGAGATTCATGCAGTTATGACCTGCCCTTGTAGCTCGCGGCCGGTTTGTCATGGTGATGTGGGAGAGATGTGTTCTTCTCCGGTCTTAGATACACTTGGATCCTTCAAGATAAGAAGCAGACCAAAACACGTTCGCAATTATTTTCCATCCCTCACATCTGGTCTCCCCTTGGGGAGCAGACATGCCAGCAAAAGTCTGCAAACCAGAAGCGCAGAGAGAAAAGGGGGTCGCTGAGTTTTTATCATACCAAACATTCATTCGGCTTCATCCATTTCCATTTATCAGTGCACATTCTTGGGGAGTGTTCCATAAAGAGACGTCCATCCAGGCTGTCTCATCTTGATCCTAAGCTGAACCTAGCTGGACAGGAGGCGGTACATGCAGCACGGCGGGTTCAGTCGGGCTGCCTGTCTGCTCCGAGGCCTGGTCTGCAGGTTGTGCTGTGAGTGAGCGAAGGAAGAGAGGAGAGACAGGCCTAGCTGGAGATCATTAGAGCTTGTTAGTGTCCCTGCTGCCTGGGGCCTGGCGAGGGGCCTCCGTTTGGGGAACCTCTCCTCTGATCCTACTGAGAGCCGAGCTGCATGTATGGGGGGACAGAGGGCAGGGACAGAGAAACGCCGAAGGGGAGAGCATTGGAGGTCTTTGCCACTTACAGTACACCAAACCCCGGAGACGTCCCAGCAGATCTGCAGGTCTGACTTTCATCTGCCTCATCCCCGAGGCCATTAGGCAGTTTAGCTGGGAAACGGCTGCTAAAATATACATCTGTCTTAGTGTCAGCACATACCAGCTCTCCTCTGTCTGCGTGCCGCCGCTAGTCGATTCAATATTTAAATCATCAGTCTCCATAAGCGTTTGATGTCAGCTCCTAATGAGCTCTGTCTCTAACACTGACAGGCCTGTGGACAGAGCGGCTGTTTACTGTCAGGGATGGAAAACGCTGCCTTCCGTTGTTCCGTCATATGTCGATAAGATCCAATGAGACTACTTTGTTTGAATAACCACAAAAAAGGGCTCCAAGCAATGTGCGCTTCAGCAAGTCTATTTCATTCTTTCAGCAATTCTGATGACACTTTTGCCAATACTGGATTTCTGTCAGAATCAAAGGCCTCGGTGTCGCATACATCAGTTGATGCAAATCAGTCGGAAGCGCTCAGATTATATCACAGTGCAAATATTCGGCTTATTCAAGGCGAGAGGTCTGGCGGTAAGGAATATCTGAGCTGTGCAGAGTGACAGATTAACATCATTTCATGCATAATGTGTCGCAGGTAAGTGTAGGAATTAAACAGCTCATGCATCTGCTGTGACTTTAATTGACTTCAGGATTTGAAGCTACATTCCCTCAAACCTACCATTAAATGTAATGTATGATTTTTATATAGCACAAAGTGGAACATCACATGGATTCAGATTTAATTAACCGATTATCAGTTCCTCTGACATTGTTGAGCTGCTCCACTTCTCATGTTACATGTCGCCTCTCATCATGTTACCGTCATGTGACTGGACGCTTCGTGAGGCTCGAACCGTGAGTGCGTGCTCACATTTGGACACGCGTGCAAATACTGTAAATGTTTCATGTGCCGAGTGTTCATCTGTTGAGGTTCCAGTGAGAATGGCCTCGATTCCCCGACGCTCTGACATTCAACATGCGTTGCCCCCCGCCGATCTGCTGTCTTACACTGCGTGACCTTTGACCTCCGACAACGTAAACCTCTAAAATATGCCATTTTTCACAGAGTCTGTCAGCAGGGGGCTCCTATCCACACCCACACGCACAACATATCTTCTTCACGAGCTCCTGTGCAGCATCGTCTGCTATTTCACTTTTATCCAAACAGCTGCAGATTAACATATCATGTGTCATGCGGTGATCATTTTAATCTTAACCACGATAAAACAGCACGAATGCATACATTTTTCATATAGGTGGGCCCCTGTTGCTGCGACCACCTGCAGTGTTAGTGCCATGTGTACATTCATGTGCTGATACAGGGCAGCGCTTTTAAGAGTGGGGTTGCATTCACAATAGTAATACATTGAAATAAGGTTACAAAGACAGAAAGTGTGAAATGGATTGTAGTGAAATCTGGTACAGACATTTATGTCCCCCTCAGGATGAATTATAATCACCTTTATGACTTTTCATCTGGCATGACAGCGTGTGAACTGCGACACGGCTTTCGGGGGAGCTCACTCTTTTTCACTTTTTTTGGTGTTCAGACGGATGCAACATTTATGCCGCACTTGAGAGAGTTAGCTTTGTTCTTTTGCTTTGTTTTAAGGCGATTGGCAATGAGAGTTTTTTTCTTTTTTTTTTTCTGATCTTGGAGATAAAGTGAGCGAAGTTTATAATATTGCCACGCTCCGATGGTGATGGCAAGAACAGCACGCGTGTCTTTATTAAAGTGAATCCGTGATGAATCGCCCTCACGCATGAATCATACATCAATAATAGCCTAATTTTTACGCATGATCCGTGAAGATACAGAAAAATAGAAATGCCTGGCAAAAATAGTATACTGTCAATGTTTTAGAGAACCCCCAATATTTCATGAATCATGTCTTATGAAGACTGATCTGCACCCTGATCATTATTCTTTTATAGTTTTGAATTGTCCACTTCTTAGGGCTAACCCATGTAACGTTTCAATCAAACTCGGCTGTCGTTGTGTCTGGCATGAGAATAGCATGTTAGCATACAACTGCTGGCACTGCTGTAGTCTCTTGAGCTGATCATGCATAATGTGACCAATTACCTTTGTGGACCTTTTAACCATATTTCATCTCATTGTTTTGGTTTTACAGTTTTGCAAAAAGCAGACACACAAACCCAGTGCACACAGTGGAGTATTTAGCAGCTAAAGACCCTGATTTTTCCCTCTGGAGCTGCAGGAGAGCAAAAGAAACCTCCTACATCAACAATAATAAAGTCAGCTATGATGACTTTGGCTCATAGAAAACCTTATAGGGGGAACTCGCAGTCATCCGATTCCCAGAGAAACAACTTCAAATAAATCCTAATGTTCCTCTGTGTCTGCTGGAGGTGAATTTAAGGAACCGTTTGCGAGCAAGTTTTGCCAAAAACAACTCTCTAAGTTGATAATAATGTGGATGTCATGTTTGCGCCGCTTCCAGTTAAAACGATTGAAACAGTATGCAGAGGAAGGACGCACAGTAGCGCGAGGAGGCGATCGCTGGTTGAGTCCTGGTTAGCAGTTAAAGACAAGAAGAGACAGAAGGCAGCTGTGAAATTTATGATGGAATTTTTATGTGTGTTCATGAACAAACCATGAAAGGGAAAATCAAGTTTACATGATTATCGTCCTGATGATCTGACACTTTCCTCCAACCCTAATCTTGAACCTAAGAACTACAGAATCGTCCCTCTCACGTTGTAGAGGGGGAGCGTCGTCCCACCCCCCAGCAGGATCTCTCCCTCTCTGTGGGCCTCCCCTGGGCAAAAGAGAAGATTAAAACAAACAGGACTTTAATCAGTGGGTCCCGCTTCTCTCTGCTCAGCTGCCGACAGAAGGAGCCCTCTCCAGGAAGGCTGCCTCAAATCAAAGCTTCCTGCTCGCCACTTGCTGCTTCGCCGATCCGTATCACAACAACAAAACCAGCAGAAACAATTATTTATTCCTTTTGATGTGGGTTTTGAAGTTACCCCACCTCTTCCACTGTGCCACCCCCCACCCTCCTTCCTCCACCCCTCCTCTTCCTCGCCCAGCCCCTCCAGCTCTCTGTATCTTTTACTCCCAAGGAAACAAGGTCATGCCAGCTTCTCCACAAAGGAGGCTGCTTTAAAGGAGCAGCAGTTCCAGAATCAACGGCTTTTTCTTATTTTTTTTTCTGCACCGAGAAAAAGTGTGTCGTCGTTTGAGAAAAAGTTCTCAAGTTCTCTCTGCCTTGTTCAACTTACCACCACCCCGCTGAGTGTGTCAGGGTGTAAATGTCACTTTCACACTGTAATGGTCTGCACATTTCAATGAATCAGTTCAGTTTCATGGCATAACGCGATTATACACAGTTACTTCAGAAATCATTGTCCCCCAAAAAACGTCTGAAGCACATAAAAGGAACATGTGGATTGCTTCCGATGTGGAAATTGGAATGTCCATATATATATATATTGTTTATCCGTTATTTTAGTAATTATATTTGACATTTGAAGGTGCAAAAAATGGAAATTGCTTACTATAAAGATATTACATTTGGTGGCATTTGGCGAGCAAAAAAAAAAAAAAGTTTGCTGTAATCCTGCTACATGTAATCTCTTCCTCCTCTGCCTTCAGTGTGCAAGCTTTGCATGCATGTGTTATTTGAAGGGATGGGTGTGGTGGTTACAGAAGCTGTGCAAAGGCTGTTTTTTTTTTTTTTTTTTCAGAGAGCAGAGAACAAGGTGCCGAGATTGTAACAGATCTGAACGATGCTGCTGTCACTGCCGCTGATCCCAGTTAGCCTTTTCTTGGATTCAAAGTGTACCAGTTGAAAACTATCTCTCAACAGCACTGAAACGTCTGAGAGCTGCTTTTCAGCTCAATACGCCACAACATCTGCTAAAGCTGTTGCATAAGGCTGCAGCCTCATCAAAAGGCTTGGCACAGAAAGAGCTCCTCAAAGGCGCAGATGGTAATCATGTTTTTATCATTTGCTGAAAGTTGTGATCCTCTAAATTCATTTAATGGGTGGGGGGGAGGTGAGAGGGGCATATAATTCCATCGTAAATGTCTTCCAAGCTGATTTTTGACAAGCCACATATTATATGCTCTGAAAAACACCAGGGGAATTGGGAGTTGTGTTTTTTTTTTTTAAAAGCTCAATATTGTCATTTTGGATGCATGTCCCTGTGGCACATTTGTCATGGGTGGATAGTTCTGTCTCACATTTTCACCGCTTTTTAATGAGTTGAGAGGTTCCGGGTCTGAAACTGGATGAAAATGCCAAAATCTCCACATTGACTGAGTTACCCTGAAGACTCATATAGCCTTAATCTACTCTGTCAGTACCAGGACTTGTTGCAATTCTGTGTGAAAAATGTCATTCCAGAACTGCTGGAAAAGGAAAATATTGCCAATAAACAAAACTCTTTCATCAGTCAAGGATTTTCAGCTCAGCGTTGAACACTTTGTACCACTGGCGCTCAGCATTAACCGAAACAATGTGCAGTCAATGACAAGCAGCCGAGCAGCTGGACTCCCTCCGAGGCAATTCGAGGCATTGAGGTTAGACAGGCTCCTGCTTTTTACGTATATTAATTATAACCGAGACTGTTAGAGTGAAGAATATAAATCTTTGTTTGGACAATGCTTCACTTGTGCAAACTACATCACCATCTCCTTAAGCTTGTGACTTTGTGTTTTCCACCAAACGAATTCGGTCATTAATGGAGTTTCATTTATTTGCAGTCACATCATAAAGATCAGGAAGCTTAATCTCTGAATAATGCACAAATAACACACATGACAGAATGTGCAGAGCAATTTACACAAGGCTAATATAGACAAAAGGTCCTTACATTATGTATATTTAAAATAAATATTAAAGTGTCACAGCCTACAAGTTTAAATTAGGTTAAGAGCTGACAGACTGCAAAGCGTTCGGTGTGTCATATTTCAATTATAGACTCACAACTCTGAAGTAACAGCAACACTGAACCCGCAAAATTGTAAACACACTCACTGTAAAGGTTTGCCATGCAAATTAGCTCCCTGAATGGTGATGCTGAGCTTGTTAAGCATTTCATTTTCTGTTTTACAAGTGTCTTTAATTTGCCTTTTTGTCTGCCTCTTTTTTTTTTTTTTTTTCAAATTGGCCTTTAATTAAACTGAAGCCAATTACACGAGTCTTGAATGACTTTTGTATCCCCCAGCTGGGCGTGGGGAGGAGAGGAATCTGGTGGAGCTAAAAGTGAAACAGCAGCTGACACCCAGACATTTTATGCTGCCCAAACACAAAACCAAGAGCTTTATGGACACATCTCTCATCTGCAGATGTTCAGGCTGGTGCTGGTGGGGTGGGATGTTGGCGATGCCTGGGCTTAGCGCATTTTTGTGTCAGCTAGATGCCTTTCAAGTGGGGATTCTTTATTACTTTACTTTCATATTTTGTGTTACATATTTTTAATGAAATAATAATGAGTTATGTGGTGAATGGAAATGATTTTACTGAATTTTTAGGGTATTTATGTAAAGGTGTGGCACTCGTTCTTGGACTAATGCCCTAATGCTTTCCTTTGAAGAGTTATGAGGAAAACTTGTTGAACAGAAAGCCACCCAGGTGCTCATTATAAACTATATTTACATAAAGTAGATTTTTTTTATTATTATTATTAGAAAGGCTGAGTCCATAGTCTTGGTAGGAGATCTGTGAGGCTGCTCTTAGATGCTAAATGCTAACATCAGCACATTGACCAGGGTTTTTCCTGGCTCAGAGCGGGCCTTCAGGGGAGGTGACAGTCAGAGGCAGAGCCAAGAGGTGGCCTGGGGGGGCACAGCCATCACAGATTAAAGTCTGGTCATCTCACAAAGTCTGTCAGAGTGCTACACAGGCACTCACACAAATGGAGTTGTGTCCAGGAACTAGTACTTTTCTGGCAGAAGTTTCTCTACAGCTTTTGCTCCCACAGAGATGCATTTAACAGCACAAACACCCCCCATTCAACCACTTACAACCAAGTAGTTCTGACCAACCAGAAAACATTGACAGTGATTTTGTAATTCAAAGATTTTGTATTATTGTGCAGAGATGGTATAAAAAAATAGATTTTTATATGTATTGTAAGAATCAGACATATTTTAAAATAAAATGGACAGAATGGACATTTAGCTTTGGATTAAGTCAAAGCTCTTGCACAGAGTCCTAAAGACTGCAAGGATGAAACCTACTTTTAAAAAGTTCTGGAAACAAGTGGCACAAACTGCTGAACAATGTCAGACTGACTGTGAACCTGCAGCCAAAAGAAAGAAACAAAAGCTGGATAGACACCATGTGATGTCTCATCTAAGTGGGTGTCCTGAACACAACAGGGACACTGTTGACGTAAATGTCTTCGGTGTACTAATCTTATATAACCTAAATCAGGGGTTCTCAACTGGTGGGTCGCGACCCAAAAGTGGGTCGCGGACCTGTTTTGGGTGGGTCACGGACAGCTGCTCAAAATTAAATAATATATAATGTGCGTCTCAGGTTGGACTTATTTTTTATTTTGAAAAAAATTTTATTTTGGCAGGCATGGTAACCATAGTTTGTTTGATGTTCATTTTAAATGTGTGTTGATGTTGGGATGCAAGATGGCAAATATGACCCAGAGTATTTAAAATGTGGATTTTCATACTAGGGCTGGACCCGAACAGCCTAATAGCCAACTATTCGTTCGCTGTGCTGGAATCGGGATATCAATTTTGATCTCCGAATATTCCTTTCGCGCAATGCATGATGGTCTATACTGCTTGGTTAGTGACCATCGGCTGTACACTTTGTGGGACATTTTGAGTGCACTACATAGGGTGCAACGTTTTTAACTTAACATTTAGACAGCACTACAAAATGACAAACAGCCTGTATGAGTTATCTTTTACATAACGTGTACTGTGTAAACCAAGTCCGTCTTAGTTTAGCATGTTAGCATGCTAGCATTTGCTAATCAAACCTAAGCATGGTAAGAATGGCATATCTTTTTTAGGTATTTAGTCATAAGTTATTTGACAAATTGCAATTTTGAGCTGATTGTGGGAACTATTTACCAATTAACTGCAGTTTCAAAAAAAACTAAAAATAATAAATGGCAGCAAAACAGGAAAATTAAGGGTATGTCGGTAATTTAAATCAATTCAATTGTCAATTCAATTCAGCTTATTTATTCAGCACATTTAAAACAATGGCCGTTGCACCAGTGTGCCAAGCACTTTGCAGTAGAGATTGTGATATTTTAGTTTGGACCAACCTGGATTATTGTTGGTCCGTGTCGGGGTGCAGAGACAGGCTGACAAGTCAGTGGACCTTCACATACAGGATTTTTTTTATCAGCTCTTGTACTGGTCATAGAAACTAAAGTTACAGATTAGTCTCATAAAACTGGCAAACTTGTCTCATAAAAACTGTTTCACTTTTCTTTGCTGCACACCTCTGTGATATAGTTTTACCGCTGATAACACGGGCCGTGTGTCTTCCCTGAAAATAAGAACCATTACCAGCTTTGACGGTCCAGTGGCCTGTCAGAAACAACAGCCAAATGTGTTGAAATGAAGAGTGGCCTGGTTACCCAGAGAGCAGCTAACAAATCCCCTGGCTCTGAAACCGAGTGGGGGTCTACTCACTATGACTGATCCGGTCTTGGTCCACTGAACCCGTCCATGCTATGCACTTCCTGCAGCCCACAAACTTGTGAAGGTCTCCAGGGACCTGCTAGCTGTCCATATTCACCATCACAGCATTGAGGCATGTGGAATTCTACAAATCAGACTTTTTTTTTCACTAATTGATGCTATAGTTTGGCCAATGCTTGTGTTTCTTATTTCAACTCACACGATAGTAATATTTTGACCTTTATATAATAAGCTAAGGGATGTTTTAGATAAATGATCTGTATAGTTGTGGTTGGATGGTTTGATGTCAATCCACAATTTCCTAGAAAGCAAAAGAACATATTGTGCTTTTGATAGTGTTGCTGTCAGGCATCAGTGCGACGTAGAAGGAAATGCGAACCTCCGGTACTCTGAGATGTCGCTAAAAAGCAAGAATTGATTAGTCCAAATGAAGGGATGAGGCTCCTTCCTGGGCAATAAATGAATGCAGCAAGGTGCGACAAAGAAACCAAGTTCCTCTGATTAATGCTGCGGCTGACAGCAAGCGCCAGGCCTGACTGTCACATCAAAGCCGCCAAAATCACAAGCAACCCGTGACATTTCCAATAAAAACACAATCTTCATCCTTCCTCCATCATCACTAACTTTACCCCATACTCAGCGCTGACCATTTAGTCTGAATTGAGTCATACTCAATGGGGGAGGAGAGCTTTGAAAATAAGTCTTTATCTGTGTGTTGCTGTTTTCCAGGGAACACAAAAGGACTGACGAGACCATTTATCTGTAGATTCTTTAAAAGAAAAAGAAAGGCAGAGAAAAAAGGCGAGCCTACCTGATGTTTTCTATCTCTTTCTGTGTGTGTGTGAAGCGCTGTCTGTGCCTGCGATCCCTTTATCTGCCTTTCATTAGCGCCTCGCTCGCCCTCTTAGTCGGGCGGGTGTCTGGGAGACAGTCACTTTCTCCCAGCCTGTGATGTTTCTGCAGATTACAGAGGGCCTTTGAAGCCACTGCACTCCTCATTGCCAGGGCCTCAGACAGGCCCATGCCATCTGTCAGATTGACGGCAAAGTAGCGGAATGGGGCTGAGACACCCTCTGTTGATCTACACTTTTGTCTTTTATGTGTCACATTTGGATGTCGCGCGGCAGCCACACCTTTGTAATCTGCTGCTGGCCTCCGCGGCACACAAACACACACACCCACAGACAGGAGAGAATAATGGTCCTCCGTAATTACTCTTACCTGTGGGCATCAGGCTCTAAATGAGACAATTACCGTCATCCCCTCACAGTGATCGCTGGTTTCCTCCCACTTTTCCAAGGCCCTGGAAATCACTGTCATGTGGGTCTTTTTATGCCTAACCAGTGGGAAGGATTTGATTGTTCATGAGTTTAGGAGACTGTAAGTTTGTGTGTTGCAGCCTGGACAAGACTGCGGAACAACCTGCTGCCAGCAACTGCAGCAACATTTACTTTGTGAGAAAGTTGCTTTTGTAACAAAAGGAATTTTCTCCTATCAGTTGATAAATGTGTAAAACTGAACCAATGTTATGGTCTGTTTTGGAAGGCACACCAAGGCTAATGACTGTTCACCAAACACAACCCTTCTTACCTATTGTTGTTCAGCTTGTTCTGCTTTAACACAACATACTTTTGCAGCTTTACAATGACAGGGCAGATGTACTCTTTGGGGGTCAGGGTGAGAACAAAAGAGAGAGAGAACCAGACAGACTTCAAACAAGATACTTAATTGAAGGAATAACACAATTTCTGACATATTTGAAACTAATTGAATTGCATAGACCCAAATAATATGGAACATTAACTGTTTGGGCTCCCTGGATGTCCATGAGTGGCTCAGATGATGATCCAGGTTTGCAGCTGATTTGATAGAAAACTGGAAGCCTATGGAAACAAGACATAGAGAAATACATGTGGCGGCTATATGTAGTATATGATCAAGTCACTGAGGTTAAAAGTCACACGTTTTAGTCAAAAAGTCAGCATCCTGTCCAGCTAAGGGTTCATTAAGAAGTCATACAAATGAACACAGCATTTTCTTCATTGCATAGGACAGATAATGAATCCTGTTATTATAACATGATAAAGACAATATATTTATTTAATTTATTCATCACGTTGCTGTTTAAGATCACCCTGTTTGACTGCTTTACTTACGTACCCAGATGAGTTTTGTTTCGTGCCTGATTTCTCTGCCAATATGCTTTACATTCCCAAGGTATATTCTTTGGCACAGCAATGGCAACATTTCTTGAGTGTATATGCTGTCAAATCCAATAAGAATCAAGACTGAACCTCTAACATAAACCCCAGTATTGTTGCATCCAGGACTGGGTTTTAAACAGTGGTACAATACAAAACGGCAAATTAGCCTCCTGTGAAATGATTTATTCTGTATTTTTTTTGCTCACTTTTCATATAACCTACAACAGTATGATCAGTCTTTGAAGTTCCACAGTATCTCTGCTGTCCAATCCTGTGTCTACTCTGTGATTGGACAGTGGCTGTTCAGGGGTTTATGTACTACATTGGACATGTAGGCAACAAGCATTAATGGACACAAATAGCTAATTTGGGACTTAACTAGACAGACAAATCATTGTGTAATTGTAATTTTGTATTGACATAGTTAGTCTTTGTCCAACCACAGGACTTCTTCTAGTTTATTTGCTAAAAGAGCAAATTCCCAGCTCATCATTCTGTTCAAGCATCGGCAGCTAATAAACAGGAGTTGTGTTGTTTTTAGGGGGCTAAAGTTAAGATGGATGACAGCTCCTGTTCTGAAACACCTTGTGTATAAGGACTCAGGTTTACTGATTTTTGAGGAGGGAGGGGTCCCTGAAAAACCTCTGAAGGAGAGCGAGATTACAGGCAGCGCGTTTCCACCTCAAACGGTGCCTCTCCCTGTGTTGAGATGATAAACTCTCATTGAGTTTGCAAAGACCATTTCCCAGCGGCTGTCTTTCAGTTTATATGAACTTTTCAAACGGCTAAGGATCTGACGGAGGATCGTCACCAAGCTCGCAGGCTTTGAACACGTCTCCCCTGTGTATTTTTCCCACCCCAGGACCACTGTCTTCAGAGGCTGGCAGAGAATAAAGGCTCAGATCGACAGAAATCAGCGGGTCCCCCACCCTCCTCTCCTCCCACCTTTTCCCCCCACCTTGCTTGTCCTGTCACACATGCTCACGCTCACACACTTGCAAATTTATGATGCATGTAAGTATTTTGATGTGCGTGCCCCGTGAATATACACGCAGACAACTCCCAACAAGCGTCCCCTGTTGAGTCACACATCAGACCAGCCTCCTTTAAAAAAAACAAAAAAACAACAACTCTTATTATAATGGAGTTTTCAAAAGCAGAATAATACATTAAGTACCTTAAAGCTGAGGGTGACATTAAACTACAAAAACATTAAGCAATCCCCATGAAATATACATTAGAGCAACTGAATCAGAGAAGCTGTGGCTAAGAATTGGACATGGTAGATGCTAATAAGAACAGATTGAGTACTTCAAATAACTGGCCCAGTGGTCTGAGGTGGATGCTGGCTGGGAATCTTCATCACACTGCTACGTTTCTTGTCACTTATCATTTTTCTTGGTCCAGAAGAGGCTGCTTTGGGTATTTTTTGGGACAGAACAGCCTTTACTGCAGCCACTGCATCCCAATAACCAAGTAGTTGTTACAAATCAAGCAGGACCTTCATCTGCAAACTTGGGTGGGAAGTCAGAGGACCACAGGCCTGGAACACCACAGAGACAACGGCGAGCTGCAAAAATTGACAATCAAACCCAAACGCATGAAGTGTTTTGGTTGCAGATAAAAATAGAGTCGCCATACACATAACGCTTTGACGGGGATGAGTGATTGATGCTCAAAGATGTTGCCATGACAGACTGGCAGGCGGGAGAAAAACTCTGAGGCAGAATGATTGGCTTCTCCTCTTTGATGTTTCTGTCTGACTTACTTGTGATGGCTGGTTACATCTTCAAACCCGTTCTGCGTTGACAGTTGTAATGACCCCAAACATTTCATCTGTCATATCTGAGCGGCGCTCTGACAACTTCTAGTGAAAAGAATCTCCTTCTATGACCAAACTTCATGCCATATTCTCATATTCATCCATAAGGATTGAAGTTATTAATTTCCATTTGTCACAGGCTTTAAGTTTGATGTAATTACTCAGAAGAGGCGCTTATAACTTGAAAATCCAAGTTTTGAAAGCGAGCAGGAAACTGTGCAAATGTCAAAACTACAAAACGCACAGAAAACTCAGGACATCCTGTGTTAAAGTGAATTCTGAAGATATTAAGTCTCACTTTTAATAAACTTCAAGCGCAAGTTAAGAAAGCAAATAAGAGATGGTTTAAGGACACAACAGTCACCAGCATGTAGCTGACATCAAGTCAGAAAAACTAACATTTTACAACATGACTCAGACTGAGATGCTCCAACACCTTAAAAAATGGCTGCAGTCCTCCAGCACTGGCATCTACAGCCTTTCTGCTTCAGTTGAACCATGTGCAAGACAGATAAACCATTCAAAGCCTGCCTTTGTATGCCTGTTTTTGTTGTGTGTATGTGCAGAGACCAAAACATCCCAGTTCCATCCAGTCTGCTGAGCGGGAAGCGGTTTCCCAGGGTTCTGTTGGGATGCTGCTTTCATGTGGAAGCGGTCTCTGGGTCCCTTTAGCCCGTCTGTTGTGACAGAGGATAATGAATTTCTCAACATCTGCCATTTGTTAGCCCTGTTTGCTGTAACTGATCTCCTTTTAATCTGTGGACTTCCAACGTGTGTGCAGCTCCGCAGCTGGACTAAAGAAGACGGATCCCACGGCCTCTCTGGGGCCGCAGAGGGCCGGACGGAGAGTGGCACATTCTGCATCAGACCACTACCTTTGACCACCGCTGTCTTGTACAGTGATGAAGGACCTCTTTGAAATTACATGTGTGAATTTATAATTGAGTCACCCTAAAATGCTCTCGAGGCAGGTTCTGCTAAAAACTTAGAATGTGAGTGTGAAAGTGTACTTCACCTTCTATATCACTTGATTTAAAGCTATTACATGCAGAAACTGAATATTACACACGACTACACTCACATCTAGCAAGGGAAAAACATTCACACTGTTTTTTTCAGACACAACATTGATGCCGTTTTAATCATTTGAACTATAATCTAATCACGAGTAGGACTTTAAAGCCGGACTAATTGATGCTTCTCTGTCAACAATCAATAAAATGTGTACTGTAATAGGAGCTCTCATAGTGACAAAGATAACCAACATCCAACACTGCAGCACGCCTCAGCTTAGAAGGACATTTTAGTGTCTTTCAGCTCATTGTTTTGGTTCATTCTCATCAGCGAGAGTCATCAGTGGACAAAACCAAGACTCTAAATGAAAGCTACATGTTGCTTCGTTGTAAACACTGTCTGTGAAGATTCTCTTCAACGTCAGGGTAATCCTGAGTGCTTCAATATCAGGCAATTAGAGACATTTTGTAAAAGTCATTTCATCTGTCATCCAAGAGGCTTCCTCAGGTTTAACAGACTAGTTATTCTCACTTACACATCACATGGCTTGTTATTGATGATGGCTAAAATGATTTAAAGTGTGAATGGTTGTGAAGCTGCCTGTGGACGAACATCAGGAGTGGATTATAAGTACCTGATAAATGGTGTTGGAGACAACAGGTAGGGAACAGTTGGTTATATCAGCTTTACAGTATACATTTGTTTGGCCCCAAACTAGACAAAAAACTCTCCTTATATTGTGTTTCAACTTGGTCCGTTTGCATGTTTAAATGTGTGAAACATACCTTTACTCTTTTTCTGATTAAAACTGAACTTCATTACATCCTAAGGAATGGCAGACTGAATACAATTTTTAAATATTCTAAATCTATCTATGCAAATATGCCACTATTAGTTTCAGATTAGTGATGTTAGCAAATCAAACCTTTTTGCTGGCTGATAGTTATTCAGCTCTTGTCAATGCCTTTAAGCACGGGTAAAAATTTGACCTGTGAACACTGAGGTTTTAAACCCTTCTCAGACACAGCAGGAGGGATAAGGGTCACTCTTCATGATTACCCACAAACAGCTTCTCTGTGTTCTATCTCACACCTTGAACCTCTTTTTTGATGCAGAGGAAGAAAAATAAGCTGTCTCTCACCGAGTTACAGGAATATTCTGAGTAAACAATTTCTCTGACCCTTGATTTCCACAGATAAAAATTTGTTAGCTTTGTAACTGACACTTAGTCCATCACAGTACCAGCTTTCAATCCCACGTGTATGTAAAGAATGCACCGCGGTGGTGGTGGTATTTCATGACACAGATCAGGAGGTAATTTGGAGGGGATGGGTTGGTGAGATACAGACTCAAACATCAACAGAGCGTCAGAATCACCTCTTCATCTGAAGGCAGGAATGGCTGAAATGGTGGATTCAGTCAATCTTCATTCCTTTCAAACCTTCTGCCCCCATCCTTTTCCCTCTTCATAAAACCTGGAATGTGCTTCAAAGAATGTACACTATCTTTCCTCCATGAATAAAACATCTGTCATTCATCAGCCGGTACAATATGTGCCGATTTAACAGAGCATAACAGCTCTGCGAGGCAGGGAAGCTCCAGACTGTACAGAGTCCTGTGAAGCCCAAATCCAACCAAGTGTCATCTGTCTCCCCTCTGAGATTAGTCTGGTTTATTTAAACAAGGTTCAGCTAATTCATTTGCGAATTAAAGTTGGAAGAACAGCACCCATTGCGAGTCTCTGTTAGCCAACGCAAACACAAGAGTGTTACAACACAAATTTAGCATTAGAAGGGCAGTGCGCTGATCTTACACATCTATACACAACTACTCATTTGAGAACGATCCTGTGCCTGTAAAAACAGTTGAATTGTGTTTTTTGTGGCTCTGGAGGCAACTTTCTCAACTCTGAAAAATAGTCCTGACAATACCCTCATTTTTACATTTATAAATGAAGGCGTGTGGTACAAACTGGAAATGGAGTTTGACAGCCGTAAGCCTTGATGATACTCTCTTGTGGACGTGCACACTGACAGCTATGGACTCTACTGACACATATTTGTTGTTATTATACTATTTTCTAGCCCACTTGGAGGACTCTGTACCATACATGCGCATTAGAACAGCGTCTGTGTATTGCACGGGTGCACGATACTGCTGAGAATGTGCACTGCTGCCCTTGTAGTGTGTTTGCTGCACATGGACGTCCACAACGGGATGTGCAAAGACTTATAGCGACAAAAAATGTAAATCACACACCCAGCAGACCTTCATAGATGCAGCAAAATATATGTATAATAACATGTAAGTGCCAATAACAGAAGTACTGTGCAGAAGCATTGTGGGAAATGTAGTGTCTATCATTTTTGAAGCTTGACATCCACAAGGGGCTAAAAATCAGGATCACTCAGCCTCTCTTTTACAGCATCACTTGCAAGCATTCCAGCTTGATGAAACAACATCACTGCAGTGCTCCTGCCATTGACTGGCCCTTTTAAGGTTTCTTCATGTTATAGTGTGAGTAAAGGGGATGATCTTTTATCTTATCTATATATTGGGGGTAAATCTGTGTTTACTTGGCTCAGTGTGCAGAATAAGGAACTAATTTGGTGCAGTGGAACTGATAGGAGCTTCATTGTCCTGCACAATGCTCACTCCAGCTGACACATGGTTTCCCTCACTGTTGTCAAAAAAAAGAAGAAGTTCATAACACAGACTAACAGATAAGTTCGAGATTCACAAGGACATCTATCACAGGAGAAAAGTTTAGCAGGGTTTGGTCTGTGGTTAAAGTTTAATTCAAAGCTTATTTCGCCCCCTCCCGGCAGAACAGTAGCCGTCTAGCCGTGTGTTGTGTCCGCCTGACCGGCAGGTGTCGCTGCGGGCGGCGCCGCTCCGCTCAGGCCGCTGCGCTGCTTCCGCCACACGGACCAGAAGGAGCAACCGGCCGGTGGCAGACCAAAATACAAACAATGGGCAAGAAGCACAAAAAACATAAGTCCGAAAAACACGGATATGAAGGTATTTCAATTCAGATAGTTCAACCAGTTATCCACATAAGTTATTTATTGATTAGCATTTGAATGTACAAGCCGGAATCCTCTGTTTCGCGCCTGGTAGCCGAGTTAGCATAGTTTAAGCTAGCTGATTGTTTAGCTAACTAGCTCACTGCTGTTAGCTTCCAGATTGGTTTATGGGTGTATTTTCCCGCATGTTTCTGTCTGTTGCTCACAAGTTGTCCTGATAAAAAATGTAAACAATTTAGGAGTACTACCCATCATAAGCTCAAGCCACGAAAACAACTTCGAGGTAGCTATTAGCAGCTATTGTTTCTAGCATCCCCGAGCTGTCACAGGTTTATCTGTTAGCATCATTGATGCTTTGATGAGGCTCATTGATTGATTTGTTCTGTACAGAATACGTTGAGAGGCCGCTTAAGCTGGTGTTAAAAGTGTCCGGGAACGAAGTGACCACGGGAAGCTCAAGTCTGGACACTTTTTACGACGAGCAGCCGGCGGACTTTGACAAACCCAAAGACAAGAAGAAGAAAAAGAAGAAGGATAAAGAAAGGAGCCTTGGCTCACCAGAGGATGACAAAGGAAAGAAAAAGGTAGAGTCACTAAAGATCCTGATCCCTTGTTCTAGTCTGAGATAGGTCCAGTACTGGCTGTTGGAATTAAAGTGTGTGTTTCTCTGTCAGATGACTAAGAAGAAGAAAGGACAGGATGCAGATGGAGACGATGATCGAGAGCAGAGCAGGACTCCTATACGCTCAGAGCTGGACAAACTGGAAGGTAATGTCAAAGAAATTAGAAATTATTCCAACACTTATTCTCCAACGTCTCTTTACATTTCTTGTATGATTTTATGTTGACAGAAAAAGAACAGACTCCGCTGCAGGAAGCTTTGAACCAGCTCATCAGACAGCTCCAAAGGTGCAACGATATTCACTTATTGACGTGTCACAATCTACTTATCTGTGTGTTTAAAAGATACTGCACATTTATTAGCAAATAGGGCTGTTATGGTTTAAAAAAAAAAAAAAGTTTACGATTGTCAGACCAATAATTGCGAGTAACAACATGTTTAAATGTATTTTTCTGTATATTGTTTGCCACTATTACTTAGATTTGTGATTTTTGACTGCTACCTTTTTGCTGCACAACTGACAAATTATTTTCAATACGTGCTCATCAACATACCATCAGTCTGACGTCAGTAGTAGAGCACCTTAAGGTCAACAGTTGGTGACATTATATAATAACAGGAGAAGGATACAAACAGTGAAAACTATGTGGAAGTACAGATGGAAATATAATATTTCTGTCGCTTTTGTCCAACTGTTAACTGGGTCGTGTTAGTGATTGTAATGATTATACAAAGTGATCACATTCAACTCAAATAATTGCGATCAGATGACTGTATAATAATTGTGACAGGCCTATTAGCGATTTGCTTCACAGTGTTATGATTTATATTATTCAGTAACACCTCTCTTTCTTTTGTTCTTAAATTCTTGTTGTGGCAACTAATGACTTTATGTGTGTTTGCTCTGTAGGAAAGACCCCAGCGCATTCTTTTCATTTCCAGTGACAGACCTCATCGCTCCTGGTTACTCCTCAATTATCAAGCGTCCAATGGACTTCAGTACAATAAAGGAAAAAGTGAAGAAAGACTGCTACCAGACACTGGATGAGCTCAAGGTACCTGTCTGTATTATGCACAGTTGTGTTACTGTGTTAGGCACTTGGCTTGACACTTAGCAGGTCACAGTGAGACACTTTAAACAGTGAAGGAGACAAAGTCAGGTTGCCAAGTTTTGTCATATAGACCCCATTTTTATACATTATCAGTGCATTTTGATTCACGGAAGTTTTTTTGTTTGTCATGTTGTCAGTGTTTGACATGTGATGTGTTGTTGATGCAGGTGGATTTCAGGATCATGTGTGAAAACGCCATGATTTACAACAAACCTGAGACAATCTACCATAAAGCAGCTCGAAAACTGTTACACTCTGGAATGAAGATCCTGAGCCAGGTATGAAACTGAAGATTCTATCTGGTGTTACATAATTTGCCTCTTACTGTTGTTGGCTTTATTCTGAAGAGAACAAGGACCATAATATTCTCCGTTCATTCCTTGTTGGCTATTCAGACTAACAGTGTTCACGAAGGGATTGAAGGCAAATAGTGTCACTAAGAAATAACCTTTCAGTATGAAAATGTTTCTGGGCATTTACTATTTTAGTTACATCTTCATATTTTAAATCTTGAAATAAATTACTTTAGCATCACAGGTGTACCCAGCTTTTCACTTTCAAACCTAGATGGCACTAATGTGATTTTGTGTAAACTGTCTGTGCCGCAGTATGTCATGATTTAAAACCCCTCACTCTAAGTCTGCAATAGCCATCTAAATTCTAAAAGGTTGTTTTCCTGTCAAACAAAAAAAACTAAACAATTTGTGTGTGCATTGGCCATCTTGGTCGCTTTTGTAGAAGACTCTGCCCTCAGTGCAACACTGGAAGATGCAAAAGTTAAAGTCCACAGATAGCTTCCTGGTTGCATTTACCCTGCTTTGTTAGTTTGTTCGGTGTCCTCTGACTCTTTGTGATCAAATATACCATGTTCATGTTTACGTATTTGTACATTACTTGGGGATTTAATAGCAGCACTCAAACACTGCACACTAACCAGCAGTCATTCTGCAGCTGCAGTGTTGTGGAGATAAAGTTCCTATTTTAGAATTACCATCTTCTCTGACAAAATAAACCTGCATCCAAATAGAATTTAAAATGAATAAATACAGCAAATGTTAGAGGTGACTAAACTCTTATGCGACAGCTCCTAATCCTCACTGGGTTGTTTTTTTCCTGCAGTTGCCAAAACTATGTTTTCCCTGGTATACGTTCAAACACCACGCTTCCTAGGCTGTTTAGAAATTGCTGTATTTTGGGGTAAGGAAAAACTCCGATTAAGTCTGGACAGAGGGAGAAAAAAATGTGTGGTAATGTTTATGTCTTCCCATAATAGCAGCGTTTGTGTTTGTTTTAAACTTTAAGTAGAGGTTTGGACGCAAAACCAAGTGTGTTTGTGTTTGCAGTGATGCAACAGATGGGGGCAGCAGATAGCCGCAAATTGCTTTCAAATGATCACATACAGCATCATCAACACCACAGGCATTTTTTTTTTGTTCTTCTTTTCTTTCCTGATACTAAGAGAAAAAAATGTTTGTTCCTTCCAATAGGAGAGGCTGGAGAGCCTGAAGCAGAGCATAGATTTCATGGCTGGCTTGGACCCCTCCGCCAAACAGCCACTGAAATCTGAGGAACAAGGGGGCACCAGCTTGGACCAGAGCAAGGAGGGACCTGCGACCACGGACAGCAGTGAGAGATCCCAGACCCCCAGCACACCCAGGTGCTTTAACCTGCTCGCCTTACACAAGTCACACATTCTTTAAGTCGTATTGCCGTGTAATGGAGGTGAAACTAGGAGAGCCCAGAACCCCTTGAAACCAGAGCAGGCTTGCCACAATCCCAGATTTTACGGTTGAAATAAAAGCTGAAATAGGGTTGGATTGCACATTAATACAAGTAAAGCCAAGAAGACTAATCAGAACCAGAACTAGAAAAGCAGCATGTTGAAAAAAAAATGGCTTCCCACTCTGTCAGTGCCGTGTTGGTTTCTGAGAGCTTGTTTTCTTCTGACTTTGCAGTGAATCGCTTTTCCTCTGCGGAGCTAGAGGCTGAGAATGTGAGGAATGCCTGACAGCATGTTGGGACTTGTTTTCTCTCATGGCTGTACATCTGTTACATCTGTGTTGTTGCCGAGTGATGTAACAGAACCTGACGACCAAAATTACGTGTTGGTTATGAGTCACTGTCAGAGAATCAGCCTCAGAAAGCCTGTTACTGGGCTGCTTTTCAATTCAGCTACTTTTTACCTTTCTAACTCAAAAAGAAGATTGTTTATAAAAATCTTAATAGCGCTTGGTGACGTCAGCAAAAGCTTACAGGTAAATGATAAGAGGAATGAAAGCAGAACGTGGGCGTTGAATGAAGTGAAAAGCTCACGCATATTTCCTTCCTGCAGTATTCTGCTGCTGTGTGCATGCTTTTTGTTGTCGCCACAAAGTAGAAACCTTTTCAGTCATGGTCAAAGTGTCTCATCCGCCGTCTTTCAATTTCCCTTTTCATTTGCAGACAGGACAAGGACTCCAAGGACGAAGCAGCAAAGGCAGAGAAAGAGCTTGAGGAAATCCGCAAGGTCATCGAGGAGTCTGGAGGAAAGCTGTCCAACAGAGTGCTGCAGTGTGAAGTGAGAGAGGAGCAGGGTTAAACTTAGGAATTATTTCATGTTATCGACGTAGCTGCTATTAAACACGTCATCTTTCAAATGGCAGCATGAACTGAAAAATAGCTCATTTTAAGGCAGACAAAATATACATCAAATAACTTTTGGTTTAATATGAGATCTGTTGTTTGAGATGGTTTGTACAAGCACGATAGGATCACTTCTCATACTGAAACACAGTTTTTATTTTCCTGCCTATGAGCTGCAGTTCACAGTTTGTTTGTTGTATAGTTGGACTTTGCGAGGCGGAAGTCTGATGGCTCCACCACTCTGGCTATCCTCAACCCAGCAGATCCATCAGCTGGAGGTAAGTCCATGGTCAAACCTCAACGGAGCTCAAACAATTCATCCATTCTTTGATTAGTTAGCAGATAAGTACTTGATAGTGGTGATTACTATCAAGGTGAAATACTAGGCAGGCCAAACATGTGGTGTGTTTCATATGTGACAAGACACATCTTGAGCAGAAGAAGCAGTCAGTGCTGTGGCTGAGCATTCCCAGTTTGCTGATGACAGTCTCAAAACCAGGGATTCACACTTCCAGGGTTTCATAACTAACAAACCGAAGCAACCGTTGCCCATAAAGGACTGAGTCTGTCTGCATCATTGTTTTTCTTCAGAATTGGTTTCCAGTTTGAACATGTGTGGCTGAGTCAATATTACAACTTACAACTGTGTAGTGTAGAGCTGGCGTGCTCAAGCTGCAGGGAGTAGTGCAGGATGGACAGAGAGAGAGCTACGAGCTTCATAGATCTGCACATTCTGGAGGAAGCAGTGTAGAGATACTTCTCAGGCATTTTAAGGCAGGAAGGGATCATTTTCATGGAAGGAAAACTTCCACATGAGCAACTTTAATCCAGAAATAGGAATTCAGAAGTTAAATCAATGACTGGAGAGGGATTTAAAAGACAAACAATCAAGTGAGAAAATAATCAGCACATAAATTAATACGAAAAATAGTCTTTAGCTGCAACCATAGACCTGAGAGAACCTAATGTCAGCGTTTGCTATTACAGATGTTGGCTACTGTCCTGTGAAACTGGGCATGATGTCCAATCGGCTGCAGAGCGGCGTTAACAGCCTGCAGGGCTTCAGGGAGGACAAGAGGAACAGGATTACTCCAGGTACTGTACTGCTCCAAGCATCAGACGTCTACTCTCTGTTAGCTGAGCGTACATGGGAGACAATGACCTGTTTTCTGTGGCACGCTCTCCACAGTGTCCTACATGAACTATGGACCGTTCACCTCCTACGCACCCACGTACGACTCCAGCTTCTCCAACGTCAGCAAGGAGGATTCTGACCTCATCTACTCGTTCTATGGAGAGGACTCCAGTCTGCAGGGCTCAGACAGGTACGCACAGGATGACCATGAACGCACTCGAGCTTTGTGACATACGCAAATCGTCACTTGAGGCATTCCTGGCTGAATACTTTCCAGATGTTCTGCTTTTTCACTGAGTTCCCTCAGTCCAGAGGACGTCAGTTGTCAGCTGTAGACCAGATCTCACTCTTGTCTTCAGCCCATCAGTTCTCACACGATGGCTAAAAAATGCTTTCAGTTTTATTCTCTTCTGGCTTTTTAAGTAAAAACGTGGTAGTTAAATAAATAATCACATGAACAAAGGGATCACTTAAAACTCATTTTATCCTCACTTTTAAACTCATTTAATTAACAACAGACTTGACTTTTGGCAGTGGTGATGTCCTCTCACCTGTCAGCCAATCACATGCCTCCTGCCTCTCAAATTAGCAACAACTGCTCCATGAATGAGCTGGTGAGCTCCAGCTAGCAGCAACAACACCAAAGTAATTCTGAATCAATAGTTAGCTGCCGCATGCAAACGGAAACTAACGTATTTATTTAGACTGTACACACCACCTAGCTAGCTGGCTAGCATGCCACGTGGGAGTTGAGACGGTATTAATGGCAGCAGCTAGTGGTGTAATTTAAAGTTGCCTCTGCTGTGTCTTAGTTCTAAAAGTGTTGCAGAATAGCACACAAGTCTGTCAAGATAAAAAAAAGAACTACCTTTTCCTAACAAGAGCTAACAATGCTAACACTGGTGCTCCGCTTTACTGCTGACTAATGAGCTCGTAGGCTGTGCTAGCTAGCAAAGTGACATTGTTAGGGTAAAGCTTAAAGACCCCACTCTGGTGAAAATTAAGTAAAAATACTACAAGACACACTATGAGGGATGTACGAAAAGAAGATACAAGGAGGGGAATTCATAGAGCTGCACATTACAGGAAACTGTAAAGAGTTCCATCTGAGCTGTTTTAAGGCAGGAAAGGATTGTTTTCATTAAACAAATCTGTAGTTTTGATACACAGAGATGAGTGTTTAGGGGTTTAATCAACACCTGAAAGGAGACTTTTTTTTGGTTAATTGTGGTAGTAGATGTTAAGAGTTTAAGAGAGTCAGAGAAGCAGTGATTGGCTCTCAGGTGAGAGAACAGTAACAATATCACTGCCATTAAAACAATAACCAAAAACAGATTACAAATTTGTAATCACTTTAATTTTCTGTGGTATAGGAAGTTCAAACAGGTTATGGCGGTGGTGTATGTAGGGTTGACTTTAACACAGATAGAACATGTATATAAGAAGGTTTTTGTCTTGTGGGGTGACAGTTTTTCAGTGTTGTGTTTTTGGCAGGAATCCACACTGTGTCACATCACTGACCCTTATGTCATGTTTTATTTCAATAATACCAAACACTTCATGATGCATGTATATGAATTAATTCAGCGGTTATTTTCGGACACTGTCTCTTGTGCCGTCTCCTGAATGCATTTCTTTCTTTTTTCCCTTTTTTTTTCACAGTAGGTAAAAGCACGCCGTGACTTTGTTGTCAAATGTATGAAAATGTGTCATTCCTGTTAGTAGCAGGTTCTCACTTGTCTCTGCCTCACTGTGTAGGAGGTGCGGTTATTTTTCCAGCAAGTGTCAGCAGTGTCGATATCGACTTCTTGTCATTAGTCTAAGCCAACAAAGTGATTCACATTTTTTACACGGCTGCTGCTGCTGCTTAGGAAACAGTAGTGGTGACTGTGTGTTTGTTTGTTTGGCAGCTTGTCAGAGTTTCTGGCCAAATCAGACGGGTATGTGTACAAACTGGCTGACAATCTTCTGGATGCAATGACCAACGGAGAGCATTCAAGAGCCCTGAAGGACACCGAGCCAGTAAGCACCTACTGTGACATCTTACTACCCAACTTGGCTGCACAGAGAAATGTTACCGGTCGACTAACTAACTTTCCGTCCTTTTGTCCAGCAGGTGGAGGAGCCAGCAAACACACAGGAGCACAAGGATGACATGGAGGTGAGAGTTGGTGCTAATGTCGAGCTGAACAAACCTGCTCCGTCCACAGCAATAAACAATTTTAGTATTATATTTAACACAACTACACACAGTACAATAGAAATAGACATCACATGTTGGCATGACAAGTATCAGCTATGTAACACAAAATTAGAGGTGTTCATCCTCATCAGTGCTGGATGTGATGCTTGAAAGAGGAGCGCCTGCTGCGCTGCTGTTCAGTGTGAAGCGCGTCACATGTTCTTGCATTACACCCCATACCATGATCCTTGATTTCATTTGGATTATAGATGGCCTCTGCTGACGGTTGCGGCATCAACCAGCTGTGTCAACATGGCAGGGGCCTGCAGTTAGCCGTGATCCATGCACGCATGGAAAGTACATTTCCCTTGAAAACACAGCAGTGCTGCTCGCTCAAGGCCCGCTGATGGAGAATTTGGAGAGCGCTGTGTTTTCTTTCAGTGCCCGCTGGCTGCTAAACTGAATCGTTCCTCAGAGCAGCGGAGGAAACCAAAGCACGGGCCCCACCATCAGGCACACAGCAACCCTCTGTGCTGCCTGTTTGCTGTTCTTGGCTGCTCTCCAGTTTACACTCATCCCCCAGCTCGGGTGTTGCAGCTTTTGATTAGGTTTGATTTTATTAGAGCAAAGAAGCAGCATGACAAAAGGGGCTTCAAAAGGCCTGGGTTTTCCCTTGACGCATCAGCTGTCCATTGTGGAATGCAGTTTTCTAATCTGACTAAACATGTCATTTCCCCTCTGTCTCTCGTAGGTAGCTGAACCCAGAGCATCCAACAGGCTGGACATCCTGCGTTCTGCTCTTGGCCTGCAGATGTCTGAGGAGCTCTCTGGGGGTAAAACTTGTGACTCTGTTTTTGCATTTAGGACTGCATCTAACCACGTTTTTAATAACTATGGGAGTATCTTCAGATATTCATGAAAGTCTTAAAAAAACACTGAATTATGTTCTTCAGAATGCACAAGGTTTTGAATATCTTGTCTTGATTGCTGAAAACAGTAAAATCAATTATACATCATTTTGTGTGTATTTACAGTCGGGCTGGTCTGAATAGCAATTTCTGTTCTCCGGGTATTCGGCCCCAATTAACGATGAATATCCCAAATATTTGGGGGTGCCGCGCTGTGGTGGCGGGTGGCTGTTTGTTCCAATATCCTGATTCCAACACAGCGAATGAATTGTCGGCTATTTGGCTTTTCGGGTTCCAGCCCTAATTTGCAGGATGTCTGGAGATGTTCACTACCAGTGTGACAGTGAATTGTACATGTAGCTACACTAGCTAGGAAACTCACAAGAAAGTGTCGGCATCAGCAAAAACTAAAATGAACCAAAACTAGTAATTTCCTAATTGGTCATCAACCACCTTTCTGATACTTAATTGGGTCCATGCTCCATTAACTGATTAATTGAAACACTAGGAACCATTTTAGGAACAATTCTGCAGGAAGATTTTTAATGCCTTTGACTACTTGACAGGAAATAAAGAGAATATACACGAGAAGAAGATGGAAAACACAAGCCCTCATGTCAAATGTCATGTCACAGAATTGGGCAGAAACCCAAAGAAGCCACTCAGATGAACAAGTGTAGTAATCTGATAACTCAACAATGTAACTGAAACAATGACCACTTGATATTAGGATGAACTCACAGAGCAGGTCACTGATCTGTTTACATGCACATTCATAATTACACTTCAAATCCTATTTAAATTGATGTATTTCAAACAAACACAAAGCATCCATCAATGTAAAGCTCTCTGGTGAACACATTAGCCATTCATCATCCTATTATGTCTCCTCTTAGATCTCTCTAACAGCCCCACACTTTCTTCCCCTCTCTCCTCTCAGCACTCATATTGATGTATTCGTATGACTGAGGGGGTCTGTACGAGGGTGCAGAGAGAATGGGTGTATTGTGTGCAATAAGTGTAACCGGTGTCGGGGTGGGTTACCACAAAGTAACTGGAGGAACCCAGAGGAAGTATTAACTGTGAGTGTTGTCTCCTGTCTGTCACAGAGGCGCTGCACTTCCAGCAGAAATTGGACGAGACTACAAAGCTGCTGCACGACTTGCAGGAAGCCCAGAAGGAGCGTCTGAGCGCCAAGCAGCCACCTAACATGATCTGCTTACTGGCCCCGACGGCAAAGGAGCTGGAGCTGGGTAAGAGCCTCTCGCTGCTTGGACCCCTTTGTTCCTGCATTGAAGCAGTCGCCACCAGACCTCTTACAACCCTTCATTTATCTCTCTGGCATCCATCGTACACAGGCCCGGTTCGTTATTTAGCTTCAGACAAGAATTCACTGTTAGACGGTGATCTGATCCAAATCACCGTTTACTTTACTTTGGGGGGTTTGTTTTCATCAAAGCTTTGGTCCCAGAAACACCGTTTTTTCTTTATTGTAATATTATGTCTGCCAAGAATTTGTGACTTCTGAATATTTGAGCTCCCAGAGAAGAGCTGTCTGAATGAGCAGCGCTGATGTCTTTTCCTTTGATTGTACTTTGGCTAAGCTAACCAGCTGTTGGCTGTAGCTTCATGTTAACAACAGATACAAGTGAGCTTCAAATCCTCCGTTATACTTCTATTTGCAGGAAAAGTGAAAAAGCGTATCACTCAACATTTAACACCACCTTCTATGAGCATCTTTACGAAAAATGTTCTCTCCAATCAACACAAGAAGACTTGAACCCATTACTGGCTCCCGTTATTTATCACCTTCCTCTTTTGAATATACAAATAGCATTACGTCCTGCTCACGTCAGTTTACCTGCTTTTCCAGCTGAGAAGGTGACAGTGAACCTGGCTGAGCTGACTGGTCAAGTGGCCCCATGTGATGTGAGCAGCGTCTACGGTATCCGGAAGGCCATGGGCATCGCTGTACCTCCAGAACCACCTGAGCCCTTCATAGACCTCACTACAGGTACGACGCCTCACCGCTTGCACTCAAAGGCACTCAAATGCCTGATGTAACCCAAGAAATGCATTTCAACTCGGCATGTACTTTTTTTGTTCTTCCAGTGCAGGAGACGGTCGAACCGATGGAGGCCTCGTCCAGTTGTCCGGATGCGGTTCCAGTTGTCGCTGTATCGTGAATTTCCAACCACCCTCATTCAATTTAATAACTTAAGTTTTGTACAAAAGGTGCTTTTTTTGTGTGTGACATTTGTATGCATTTCAATCAATAAACCTTGTTTTTTTTATTATAAACCTCGGCTCTTGTGTGGCGCTGCATGAGAAGCTGCAGACTTAGGAAAACATTTATTACATTCTGCAACTGTACAAAAGTCAATGTCACATTTGTTCACATGAAGGCCAATACATTATTATTATTATTATTATTATTATTATGTAACCACAATTACAGACAAGATGTTGGTCTCAGAAGATAAGGCCACAAGACAAATCAAGTTTCAGAGGCACAGAGAGAGAGATCGGGTCTGAGCTGGGGCCAGAAAAAACATTCACAGCAGGCAGGTTGTTAGATCGCACAGACGAAGGACACCGGGGCAGCGTCACAGGTTTCCCTCATTGCAGCATATATGCAGACAGGCAGCAAAAGACACTGAAAATTGATTTTGTTATCTGCGCAGAATAAACACCTTAAACAGATGACATACATACAGCACAAGGATTTATCTGTTTCTTCCTGAAACGCAGTACACATCATGTCATGTAATATTAAACAGTTGGTACTGTGGCCAAACGGCACAGCTGGTCCACATAAAAGAGTTGTTAAGCCTGACCCTAAAGTTACGGCGCGCTAATCTTCATCAGAGATGGCTTTAGGATTTGCAGCCTGGCCACAGAGAGAAACTTACCACGTTTTTTTTTGTTATGTGAATATGTCCAGCAGAAGGGAGCAAGAAAAGAGTTTTGACATTAAAACAGGTCACATATGTCTTGCTCATTACACGGTAACAGAGCAGAGTGTCCTTCACTTTTTCAAACGGGAATACAGATGGGTTTCAGATTATGATCCAAACAGAATCCATCGTTATTTTAAAGACAAAAAAAAACTGTTTTTGGCATTAGTACAATACGCATTTTTTTTTCTATCACATTAAGTTAGAGACAGAAAAAAGTACAAAAGTGACTAAATCACTGGACATCAATGTGTTTGCGACTAGAAAAAGATGATTGTACATACTGACCATTTCCTCCGTCATCTCCTGATCTGACTAAAGGCTGCCAAGTGTCGAATGTGACATCCACCGCACAGCAAAGGAGCAGTTCCTCTAAATCCTTAATTCAGCAACATCTCAGGAACACAGCTGTATTACAGTCACGTCCACCCTTGTGGTGTGCAGGAGTGTGTAAACTCTTGACTTGTGTACACGAGTCTGTCTCCAGTTCTGTTGGCTGCGTCGACGGCGTGGCCTCAGCTCAGCCCCATACCTTGCTGCTTGCTCATGTCGGTGCACACAAAGAAGGTTTTCAGCTCCCCTTTCCCCTTGACGTTGATGAATCCTCGACACTCGCACGAGTAGCCCAGCTTATGCAGCACTTCGGCCGTCTCGTCTGTTACCTACACGGAGAGCACAGAAGGCACAGCTGCAGCCAAGGAAAGTGCTATTTGAATGACAAATGTGCACAATGTGTGTAAACGGCTACACACTATGAATTTTTAACATAAAACCCAAGCAACTTACATCGTCCCAAAATCATTGTGAGATCTTCCTTGCAGCAAAATAATTTTGGTGTGACAGAATTACACTGAAGCTATCTATGGCAGTAATACACTTTGGGAGCATTATAGCAGAGGCAAAGTAATTCACACAGTTTATCAAGTTAAAGCATGAATTGTTTTAAATCCAGTAGTAAATGTGATACGAGCAATAAAGTGCAACTGCAGGGGAAAAACAAAGGGAATGCTTATCTTGAGATGTTCTTATGACTGACAATGATGGGAATAGTTTTTTCTGTCACTGTGAAGATGGATGTACAAAATAAAACCTCTGTGGAAAGTGACTGTGTTGAGATTTGTGAGACAAAGCTTGAGAGCTGTTTGAGCCGTGACATGTGACTGTTTGACCTTTTAAAAATCCCAAATGAAATATTGATGTTTGCCTCCGCTGGACTGCGCTGAAGGTACCTGGATCTTTCCGAGCTCCCCGGTGCTCTCCATCCTGCTGGCTACGTTGACCGTGTTGCCCCAGATGTCGTACTGAGGCTTCCTGGCCCCGATCACTCCAGCTATCACTGGGCCATAATTAATTCCTGTGGAAAAACAAGCAAGGGCACACAATTCAAGTTTCACTTTGTATTTCTGTATGTTCATGTGCAGAATTCTTAGAGAAGATAAGATGGCGGCAGGTAAAATAGCATGAAATACGAAAAGTGAGCTTCATCCATCTGCAGATCTTAGGCTGACGAGAATAAACAAACTAAAGAACGTTTTTTAATTAATACAGCGCTGCTGCTTTACAAGCATGTTTGTCAAGGACGTTACACAGCAAAGCTAATTTCCTGAGTGGCCTTAAACTTTTCAAGTCAGTCAAAAACAGGCTTTTGTGCAGCAAGATGCTGAAACAAAACTTGGTTGAAAAAAAGCTTGATTAATATTGAATGTTTTCCTAAAGTTAGCGTGGGACTTTTACTTATAAATTAATGTCTGTTACATTCAAGCCTAAAGGAGCTGACACAATGCTGATGAAGCCTTTCAGAACTGGGTATACCTCGCTGTATTTCTTAGTATACTTTTGAAACTAGACGCAATGAATGAGGGCCGTTTTTTTTGTTCTCCTTTAAACTGTTGTTGAATTTGTTTTAGTCAGTGTGCCTGGGTGTGGTTCTTAATTATGTTTTAATGCTTCATTGAGCCACTTTAAAGATGAATTTCTGTTTTTACTCAAGACAGACAATAAAGAATCTATCTATCTATCTATCTATCTATCTATCTATCTATCTATCTATCTATCTATCTATACACACCCATTTGGTAGAGACTAGTCAATCACAAGGCAGCCCCTCCCTAAACTGTACTCTTTATTTATTAGTATTACTTATTTATTGTATTTTGTACTAGATGAGAACACAATTTATAAAATGAGTATCATGATGTATTGAAGGAGATGTGAAAGTAGCAATTCAGACAATAAACACATCATGAAAATGCTTACTGAGGCAACAAATCAAGTAAGAAGTAGGTTCATTTTCTTTGTACTTTCATACAATCAGACTTCATTTTGGAACCAGAGGAGTCGCCCCCTGTTGGCTGTCAGAAAGAATGCAGCTTTAAAGCACTTCTTTTAGGGCTCCTTCTTTTTTTTAAAGGTAGGAATGCTGTTTAGAAGCAGAGCAGAGAGCACTTCAGCTTATTTTCATTACAAGGTGCAACTGTACCTTGAAATTTAACTCAAATAATGAAGTTGGTAAAGAATGTGTTCACACCTGAGAGACCAATGATTCAACTGCAGAAGAGTTAAAAGCCTCTTGAAATCCCAAAAGTGAGAAAATACTGATGAATGAGATGTTTTGTGATGGAGTGCAACATGAAACCTGAAACACGAGTCAGACATAATAGCATCTTCATTATGCCGCTAGTGTTTATTATCCTTTGATGGAGCTCACCGCCAAAGCTGTGACAGTACAAAAGCTGTTCACAAAATGAAGTACTTAATTGCAAAATGCATCTTAAAATATGTAGAGCGTGGGTAAAAAGTATGCTGTCCCTGTTTAAAGAAAAGGTCTGTGCCAAGACCTTTAAAAAACAAGCATTGAGTGGATGTTACTGTGATACGTTTTGAGACGTTTTAAACATGGCTGCTGATAAATACAGCAGTCTGATAAAGAAGATTTATGCTACTTGGTGCAACATCTCAGTGTTTATGCCTTATGTAAGTTTTTATCGCCCAAAAAATGTAAATGTTTAACCAAAACTTTCATCCATGTCTGTGCAGAATCAACTGTGTGGACTGCAGACACAACAGACCGGGATTAAGGTTTCTCTGATACTCAAAGAGCTCCTGTCTGTGTCTTTGTTTGAGTAAAACATTTATTATTCGATGCAGCCAAGTTAACCATTGTGATGTAAGTTAAAAGGAACCACAAAGCAGACACCACTAATTTCTGTCAAAGGTTAAAGCACATAAATTTATGAAGATGATTTTAACTCCTATTAGAGGCTCTGCCAAACTGAAAGAACAAGCCATACACGCCGATCATGTACAGCGTAACCATGGAAACGTGTTCAGATGCTGCGCCAGCCTTAACAGAGATGGATACAGTACAGTGCAGTACTCAGTCAATGAGGAGTCCATGCTGAAGCTGCCAAGCAGCTGAGCACACTCACCCACACGAAGCCTGAAGCTATTAAATGAATGTCTGTTGATGCCATCCAACTTGCCAATCAGAGCGATGGCAAACTCCACCATGATCCCGATCTCTCTATCCTGAAAGAACACAGTAAGAGTCACGTCATTTCACAGCCTCACTGTTAGATGCTTTTTTAAATGACAGGTTGAAGAGTGTGTTTATGGCATGCTTGGAAACAGTTAACACAGCTGATCTGCTCGGGGTCTGATTCCTGGAGCAGTCACTACTTCACCTGATTGTTCTCCTGACCGGGCGTCCCACTAAGCCCCGCAGCAGCCATGTAAGTGCTGCCAATTGTCTTGATCTTCTCCACACCACTGAACTTTGGTTTGGACAGCAGCTGTTGGGTTTGAAGAAATTGAAATGAATCGAAAGGAATAGGAACTTCATCATCCCAATCTTTTATGTACTACCGTAATTTCCGGACTATAAGCCGCTACTTTTTTCACATGCGTTGAACACTGCGGCTTAAACAATGATGTACGAATTTACCTCGAGACGAAAGTGGCATTGAGAGCGACAACGAAAGAGAGACTGAGGAAGTGTGTGACAAAGTAATTCTGAGGCTGAAGAAGACGACTTTAGTGGTTTTAGTGCTCAGGAGGAAGATGAAGATAGCATCAATGACTTTTCCTGGTAGGCTACTGTATTTGTGTATGTTACCAGTACGTATCTAATTAAAAGTTTAAAAAATCTTTCTGTGTAACATCTTTCTGTACATATCTCATGTTACAACGTGGACACCGGCGGCTTATAGACAAGTGCGGCCTACATATGTACAAAATTTCTTTTTAAAGTTAGTGGGTGGCCTATATTCAGGTGCGCTCAATAGTCTGAAAATTACGGTATTTGTTAGTTTTTGTCATTAACAAATACAGGATCCACACGGTCGACATCAGAAGATGATTGGTAATAAACTGAGGGACACGTCCCTTTGCTCCTTTGTGTTCCTGACCTCATCAAAGTCAGCGATGATTTCGTTGAGCAGCCTCAGACATTCCAGGCCCTCCTTGTTGATATCACACTCAGTATAAAATTCTTTGAAATCTGGCACTGAGGCGAACATCACGCACACACAGTCATAGGACTTGTAGTAGAGGTCCTGTTGGGAAAAACACAAAACCAACAGTTAATACTTTTATATTATATATCAGCTCTACTGTCAAACACACTACTGGCTGTGTTGATACGAGAAGAACAATCCATGTTTTGGGAGCTGAGTTTTGAAGGTGACAATGGGCAAGAAATTTGTTCTGAAATCCAATAAAAACTCTGAAGCAACGAGGAAAAAAATGTCAGAGAAAACAATGGCAGTCTGTGATAACATTTCCATTCAAGTTCCTCAATAACTTTTATTTGAGAGATGTGAAATTCCCTGATACAGACTCAGTGTTCACACAGTGGCACAGTTGATTAAGATTAAGCAGCCACTCTTGTTAAACTGTGTGCATGCCCAATGGGATGCTGTGTTATTTTTCATCACCACAATAAAATCACTGTTAGTGATAACTAGATTAATGTGTGAAGTACACATGTTTCTCTCAGCTGCAAGACAGTCTCTCTGCTTGTATCCTTCAGTATTGACACCCACTGACATTAGGAATTACTTAGATTTATGTTAACGCTGACCTGAAGTTAATACTTCAGCATATTAGTTAAACATCTTCAAAACACCCAAACCTTACAGGAGACACTGGACTTCTCTCCTGATAACAATTCAATTATTCTGAAAATGGCTGCTCTTCTCTGTATGTAAAACTCAACTGAATGGACATGAACAAATCACATTTTTACTTAAAGAAACAGTGATCAATGTCTGATTTTTTCTGCCAGTTGAAATAATTTATATCATAACATGATGGTTTACTGGTTTCTCATAGCGATATTTTTCATTCCTCTTCATCACTAATCTATCAGTGCATAGCAAGTAGGGGGCTTGTTAGCTGCGGAGATCCAACCAAAAAAAACAGCAAAAAATCGTACCTCGTTCTTTTTATTCTCCCCAACAAACAGTGCTGCCACGTGGGCTGGAAGCACGTTTTCCAGCAGCAGGCGGTTCAGGTTCTCCCTGGTCTCGATCTCATCCTGCTCTGTGTGGTTCTTGTACTTTAGCAAGAAGTCCTGGCGGAAGCAGGACTCATTCTGAGAGGCAGAAACACATATGGTTAGAGCAAAAACATGAAAAAGAAAAAGGCATGATGCATGTTTTTAGTTTGTCTGCTTTAGGACGGGAGGAATAAAAATGAGATGGAAAAGGCAGAGGTTGTTTTTACCTGCTGTGAGATGATGAGCATGGTGACCAGGAACAGCGTGATGTACATGCAGCTCATAACCCGGGGGTGTTTCACCAGCCCTATGCATGTCAGGATGAACTTATCGTCCTCACTGCAGAGCAAATAACAGCATTATTCATCCAGAACTGTACTTTGAATGACACTTGTCAGAGACGACCACTTTGTGTAAACACATATTAATCACTGGAAAGAAACTTTATTCATTTCATATTAATTTATTCACTTAGTTATTACTTTACAAAAGCACACCTACTAAACTGGTTTCATACATTTATCGGGAATCGGTTTCATAAATGTATGAAATACATGAGCCACTAAGAGCTGAAGGTTCTTGGACTGTTGCTATTTATTTAATCATTAAAAAAGGTTAACCAAGAGGGTGCAATCTAAGAAAAGAGTTCTCCCTTATATGTTTCAGATGGCAAATTTTCAAGATGAGGAAACCACACCCTTGAAACACCACCAGAGAGGCTACGGGATGTACTTTCGCCCACCTGCTGCAGTTCCAGCTGCCATTGTAGCTGCCATTGATCTGACAATGCAGGGATTTTTCATAGGCCACAAACAGGTCCCTCTTGGTGCTGAGGATGATGACGTAGTATGCTGTGGAGGCCACGGTGAGGAAGAGCACTTTGAGCTCAAAGCTCACCCGCAGGAAGACTCCACAGGCGATGAGTGATAGGATACAGCAGTATACAGAGTACTGAGGGACAGAAAGAGAGAAGAAATAAAATCAGAGAACTGTGACAAAAGAACAGAGGAAACAAATCTATTAGCAACCTCCTGTTTAGCATTCATAAGCACCATACAAACAATTAATAAAAAGGTGTTGTAACACACTGTCACACACTATTTTGTTGTTGGAGGGCCAGACAAGGATATTTTAAGAGCTATTAATAATTCTATCTCAATTAGAAAAAAAAAATCTTCATATGAAGGCTGGCATGTGTGTGGTGTAAAGTAGGTTTATTGATTGCATTCATTATATATTAAATAGGTTTAGTCTAAAGTAAGCACTTGTTATTATACTGGCATGGCTGGGTCAGGTGGGGCACATTAATGGGGGCATATTCTTCATGTGGTTCTAATTAATACATAGAAGTGATAAGACAGAAATTTAGACTCAGGGTCACAGCTAATGTTTATTAATGTCAATAGTTAATAAATCCATCACTCACAGGCAGACAGAAGAGGTCAGCCATATCTTCTTTCACACGTGTCTGGACGAAGCACTGCAGGGGGTCCAAAAAAAAAAAATCTGACCGACAAGCATCCACTAGACAGCGTGCTTTGAAGTCTGGCATGGCAAGTATGAAGTGGAACACAGCTCAAAATAGAGTATATAATGGCCCTGTCTTAGCACTCAACATGTGCGTATAGTCTTACCAGGTTGAACACTGCCAAGATAATGATGACGGTAGTAGTGATGGTTGCCAGAGGGAGGCGCACACATGGCCGTTTAACCACCGCCTCAGACACAGCTGGCAGCCACTGACACCTTGACAGCTTCTCTGGAAACAGGCGCTGCAGAGGATAAAGAGAAGCGAAGATAAAAACGATGGAAGAATGGAATCAAACAGGTACAAGTAGCATGTGACTTTTAGGCACTCAGTCATCTCCAGACATCATGTGTGAGTGAATCACAGCCGGCTATTTGCAGTGAAGGAATCTGTCTGAGAGGAGAAATCACTGCCTGTCAAGCACTGAATGTCAGATGTCATCTGTCAAGTCAGTTGGGTGGCCTACTATAGAAAGCTGCAGGCCAGTGGATGCAGGAGATTGCTTCCATTACACGTTTCCATTCTTACACTGGCTAATTCTGGCCCAGTGACACACATACTGTATACATACACTACACACATCCGTTTACACCTTGCCTTAATTAACCAGGCGCTTGCCTACTGTAACATGTTTGTGCATTTATGACCTATGGACCTCCTGTGGTTGGCTACAAAACTTGCTGTCTATCGTGCTCATTTCTGTTCTCGCACTAACTGAAGTTAAAAACACTGTACAAACACCTTGGTACTGTCATACATGACTTAACTAAACATGTGCATGGTGTAAACACACAGCCAATGTGAAACTACAATAATAAGCTGCAATTATTAAACATGAAAAATGTCCTGTCAAATGCAACTTTTTTTCTGAAGTAGAATTTAGTGTGTAAATCCTTCTTTGTTTTTTGTTTTTCTAACACTGAGGTAAAAATGGAAGGCAGACAATCAAACATAGGTTAAACTAGAATCCCACCACAAAGTAAGAAACTGTTCTGGAGCTTTCAGTTGTATCACATGGTCTTCAATCTATTTTCTTTTATCTATGAAATCAAATTTTTGCATTGCTTCTTGAATAATACAGACAACATATTAAAGGGAGAAAACATAAGAGGCTTGCAGTAAAATTGCATTTTTCTTGTGCGGCCTTCAGACAACAGCAATATAAAAATCTATTCAGGAATTCACAATTAATTTTCTCTTCTCATACTGATAAAAAATAATTTAATTCAATCCCACTTTGGAGCAGAGCACTCGTGAGTCATACATATATAATGCAGAACAAGGCCAGGCCAGAATGATACAATGCAGGAATGTGCTGCTGGACACATTACAACCTTTGTACAGCACATGGCATTAGAGGCGTCTGTACGTATGGAGCATTTTTTTAAAAATTTTTTCCACTTTCTACAAACTCAGATGCTAACTGGGCCACAAAAAAAAAAAAAGAAAAACCCTAAATAGCTAAATGTTAAACATGAATGTAAGACTTAACACACTGACCTGCACGTGACCTGCAAAACAGATGGCCAGCATCAGCAGCAGCACACAAACCAGCACACCAAATGACATCCCCAGCATCTGTCGACTGAGGAACAGAAAACCAGGGCATGTCAGAAATCAGCCTATATCAGAACAAATGCGATCTTCACAGTGTGCTTTTGAAATAATTGGTGCCCACATCTCAAAAGTCAAACACAAAGAACAACGAAAAAAGATGCCGATTGTCTGTTATTCCCAGTTGCACTGATGAGAACAGAAAAGATTTTTAAATAACCAGTAAACTTGGGCATACTCACTCCTTTGCAACAAACATCTGAACCGTAAAGATACAGAAGAAGATGAAGGTGGCACAGCTGACGTAGTATTTGAACATTGGCAAATCCAGTGCTCGGTACTAAGAAGAGGAAAAACACGACACACTTCCTGCTCAGTATCAGATTGATTGAGCTGGAAGGCACAACAATGTAGACATATGACTGCTGTATGGACCTCTTTGTGTTTAACCAACCTGTTTTTCCAGATCTTTCTTTGGAAACCACAGAGCTAAACTGCTACTCTCTTCAGACTTCGACCACTGCCTGAGAGAGAGGAATGCAGAAGAATAAGTAGGAAAAGCAAAGAGAGAAATATAAATTAATAATTGCTCTGGCTTTTACACTTCCAAAGTCACTATCTGTACACATCTGTGCTGTGACTGTTATAAACAGTAAAGAAGCAGCACACAGGGCAGTAACGTCTCCCTGTGGACTCACACTTGATGCAGCTACTTGACACATTAAAAACAAGATGAGAAAAGTGTACTCTGTTGCCCTTGTGATGAGGTGAAGTCGATAAAGGCCTGAGGTCTGTACTACGAACCAGGATTTAAGGTTGGCGGACAACAGCACGATGACTTATGCTGCACACCTGACCTGCTCCCAGATAACAGATCAATGCATATAAAATCCCCACCCACTGTTCTCATAGAAAATGGTGTCACAGTTCCTACAAGACTCTGTAGAGCTCTGTGTGTGGACAGTGAGAGGGTCTAAGAGGAGGCAAGAACTTTTCAATGCAGTCTAAACCATTTATTTTCCTTGGTGAGCATAATTATGAGTGATAAAGACTCTCAAAGAGGCAGCTCCAGTCTTCCTGATATTTCTATTTTTCTTGTTGACAGCAAGAAATGTAAAAGCAATGTTACTGTTCTATATGCCTTTGTCTCGTGATATGACAATGGAGCATTGATACTGATAAGTCTGGTAACTTGAGCATTCACACAGTCAGCAGTTTTTCTCCAGCTTTCTTTCCTGGTTTTGGCTAGAACAACTCTGTTCAGCCTGTATTGCATTTTTTATTTCCCCGTATTGGCTTAGGATTATATTTTGTTCTTCTTGAAAGAAATATGTGTCTCCCTGGGTTGACTGCTGACTTTATAACCACCTTCATGTAACCGCTTAGCGTCACTGCTGTTGTTACGCTTAGTAAAGCCAGGTAACATAAAGATGTCCTGGCTGTACTGAGCCTGCTACACAGTACAGTCCTCTGGTGCTTGCACATCATGGTGAATCGACATGCATAAAAGTCACACTGCATTTATAATATCTCAAACACAAACAATTCTTCCATAACACCCACCGCTCCAAACAGATCGTTATGATGACCCTTAAGCTGAGCTGCATGTTTTATCACCTGTAAGACCCAAACTCTTCTCTGGTAAAAATGAAAAGATAACATTATACCACTACGCAGAGCTTTAAGTAGAGCTATGGGCAAAATGAATGACCTGACCTCTATTTTGCAACATTAACTTAAGTATGAAGGGTGCTATTTTCCTGCAGGTTTGAAGCCAGCGTAGGGGAAAACGTAGGTTTTATGCAGTTTTCTACTCCCATTTTTTCAGCTGTGCATCTACTGACAAGGCAACAGAGTCTGTTTTGGTGCACATTTTTATACCAAATTGCATTTGCATTAAAACCTGCTCAAGCCCCCTCATAATGAAAAAAACATTAATTAATTATTTAAAAAAATTCAAACGAATTAAAACAAAAGCAGGACAAATTTACTTTAAAGGCTTTGGCTGGCAGAGATGTGTGGATACACACAAAAACACTTTCAATTTATGTTGATGCAGCTTATGTTGTTATTTGCGAACAGGTCTCTCTTGAGAATGAGACCCTGTGTCTCAGTGAGATTACATGTACAAATAAAGGAAGTAATAATGTTAAAAGAAACAGTATGTAATCTCTGCTGCTAGGGCTATCTCAACCAAAACAATAACAAACTTCGATGATGCAGTGAAGTAGCGTGGGATCACAGGAGCTGTTGTCTTCACCACCATTACTAATGAAATTCTATCTGACATGTCTCAGGCAGAAATGATGTTGCATTTATGCTGTTATATTGCTTAATAGCCTGCAAGTCACTAATGCAATTCTGACTGTTAACTTGTCGACTACCCACAGAGCTACTTACATACTAGTCTCTTTGTCAGTCTATTCTGTAGTACATAATGGCCTATCAGTCATTCTGCTGTAGACTTTGGTGGAATAGTTGTGGAGGAATAATTACATACAGGGCAATAATCAGCAAAATGGATAATCCACCTAACAAAAAAAACAGGGCTGCCTTACTGCAGCATTCAAATCCAAATTTTCAGTGTGGTAGGTTGCTGCTTGTAGGTTGTCGTTGTTGTTTCCCATCATAAAGAAAGCAGTAACATACAGATAGCAGGAGGAAGGACAGAGTCGACTGAAATGAGGGGTGGCTCAGACCCGCATCCTACAACCGGTGACTTAGACTTCTTTCATACATACAACATACAACTTAAACTTGAGAACTTTAAACCAAATTATCCTGAAACTTGTCACATTTCAAATTTCAAGGCTTCTGCAAACCATCAATAATATCACAGCTGTGTTTACCTGTTTGTAAACAGTGCAACAAAGATTTTCTTGCAATTCAACGTGGTTTTAACTTTTAATTATTTTTTTAATGAAATGTACATTATTTTATAAAGCATAGCAAATGAAAAAAAAAAATCAAATTAACTACATAAAATATGACTGGACATGTAAAAATAGACCTACTTGCTGCTAAGCTCGTCTATGGTAGTGGTCATCTCATTGTGCACCTCCTCATCAAACTTAGTCTTCTGGGATTTGATCCTGCACCAGATAGCACAGACACAATTAGGAAGATGCAGGCAGGCAGACACTGAGACACGCAGGCTGACTGAAACAGACGCTGGCAAACCAGATCAGGTCATGCGGGTTACTCGGGTCCAGTTTAGCTGTGCTTGGAGGCAACTTGGTTAATGCCATTCTGATCATTAGTGAGCAAAGAGAAACATGGCTTGCGCCTGTGAGAGAGTTACGTAGAGGGAGTGTGCCGGATGCAGAACGCTGTGTGTTAGATGATCTCTGTGGGATTCGGTGGGAGTGTTTCTGTCGTGCTTCTGCTTGGAAACCCCCTGTGCTTTCAGGAAGGAAACACTCACACAGATGCACAGACCCAGATATACACAAGCCCCAATCAGTGATCAGTGTTAATAGGAGCATGTCAGTCCACCAACAGAGGTTATACAGCTTTTGAGTTCACATCTTGCCCTGTTACAAAGAGGTAGCGGTTAGAAGCGGCGTGAAAATAGCAGTATTATACCACTGCTCAGGTTAGTGTTGGGACAGCAAGGTGCTTCACTGAGGCAGTAGTTCTCACCCTGGAGGTTATGACACGGCACAGAAATTTAAGGGCGTGTGAGGGAGCCACAGGATGGTAAAAAAGATCAAATACAACTACAGTGTGCTGCAATGGAATTTACGGTGTGATTTTTTAAATTTCTTTTTAAATACTTTTTGAATACTTTTTTCCTCCAACAAAAATTAACCAGTTCAACATTTAAATAATTCTTTCTGCAGATCTGATTGTTGAGGACTAAGCTGCAATGTTTTTTAAAAAAATGAAGGAAACACTCACAATAAGCCGTATTTTCTGCAGTCAAAGCTTACCATCCTTTGTATTTAGACAAGTGGCTGTAAATATGCATCAGTTCTTTTTGTTTCTGAAGGTGACAAGCCAAAAGGTCAAGAACTACTGCACTGACAGGAATGAGGACCTTGCAAGCCATGAGGGCCCCACTCACTTAGGGCTGCTGAACGAAGGGGTGGACAAGGAGAATGGCTCTTCAAGAGACTCATCAAAGCTGTCGGAGTCCAACAGTAAGACACAAACACAAATTCATCACAACAGAGTAGTGGGGAGCCAAAAAAAAAAACCCACAGGAAATGTAATCATATAAATGTGAAAATCTAGATGCTAGATATACGTTTGTTAGCCAGAGCGAGCCAATCACAACTGTTACTTTTATTCACAGGAAAATGTATTCTGCTGTGTAATGTCCTCAAGATTGCGTGGGTGCACCTCATTTCACTGTCACTTCAGTCTCATGTTCACCAGCTGCTGCCTCTGCTTTAGTGGACTGTGAATACATGAATGAAATTAACAGTTTCCAAGATAAAACAAACCTACATTCTCCCAGGGTGGAATGCTTGCGCTTTTAGGCACACACTTATCTTGTCTAATCACATTACTCCAGCCCACACTGTTTGTGTAGGTGAGTCCTTCCCACTAATCAGTAGCTACACTTTAAACATTTGTCTGTTTGCCTACTGCCTGTGCCAGATGGGCAGAGAGAATTAGGCATTATAAGCTATAACCGTAATCAATTTGTCTATGCATTATTTGAAGCTAATGGAAGGGCTCGTCATGTAGCTCAGCACTCCCACCACTCTGCAGGCATAGCTGCCAGTGCAGCAGAGCTGTACTACACTCTAAGTGACAGCTTTAGTTAGCAAATCTTTATTGCTGGTTGTGACTAACTCCTCTATACACACAGAACAGGACACTAAACACGGCGCCTGTATGCTCACTGCAAATTAACTGGGCCAGACCATCAACTGGATGTTACATAGATCATGCATCCACGTATTAAAATAAATGTAAGAAAATGAAGGCAGGCAAGGAAGGCAAACTTTGTATACAACATGTCAGCTAACACACGTGACAATAATCTTCCACAAAATAAATACATCTTACACATTATGATAATCTCCATGCTTAGAGCTGAATTTGGTATTAATGCACTGACTGTGAAACAACAGAGAAAACACATCATTCCAGATGCTCTGATACACTGTACTACATAATATTCTAAAGAAAAAGTGATAAGAAAATGACAAGTTCAGATTCCATGAACAGACGGGAAAGTCCTGGTTGCGAAAGTTCCTGGCAAACACTCTTCCCTTCTGGAGCAATGACTATCAAGATACTACTGAGTAACAGGGTGGTCACACTGACCGGGGTGAATCTGTGTGAAAACACTCTTTATACATGCCGAGTTTCACATTCTGTTGCAGTCGCACATGTGAATTTATCGTGAAGCTACTGTAGCAGCTCAGACTTGTCTTACCTCTCAGTGATCTTGGTGCCTGTAGTCGCAGGTCGCAGAGGAATGTCCTGGAAAAAACACGGATGAATTCACCAATGGGGGCCATTAAAATGCGAGTTTTGAAGGCCAAACTCAACAGAACTCCAGTCATCTAACATTTAAATCTGGAAATATGTAAACATCTCAGAAGATAAATGAATAAATGCCACTGTGTGCATTTTACTCGTCTTGGAGATACTTCTTAAAAACTATTACTGATCAAACACAAAACAAGTCTGAAAGCTTTTAAACATTCCATGTTTTAACTGTAAAAGAGTTCGAGCCACAGTTTAACCTTCCTTTACTTCATATATGACTGTACATGATGAAATTTGTCTTATATGAGGTGTGTCAGAAAAGTTCCAGGACTGGTGTCACAAAAGATGTATTTCAAACCCAAACTACAAACTACCAGTTTTCCCCCTTTAGACGATCAACCAGCACGTCTACAAAGAGATCCTGCAGCGTTTGCTTCGTTCAGTGTGCGAGAAGAGACAAGAGTTGTGGCAGGACAAGTCATGGCTGCTTCACCATGACAACGCACCTGCTCACAATGTCCTGAGCATCCGACAGTTTCTGGCTGAGAAGAACATCGCCGTGCTGAAGCAACCTCCCTACTCACTCCACCTGGCTCCGTGGGATTGTTTCCTCTTCTCTAAGCTCAAGGGGGTCATCAAGGGGACTTGTTTTGAAGACGTGGACGACATCAAGATGGCTGTGATGACGGAGCTGCGGAGGATCCTGGAAGAACCCTTCCAGAAGTGCATGGCGGTGTGGCAGAGAAGGCTGGGAAAGTGCGTTAGGCTCCAGGGAGATTACTTGGAAGTAGAAAACTTGTAGTTTGGATTTGAAATACATCTTTTGTGATACCAGTCCTGAAACTTTTCTAACACACCTCATATGTTATGTTCCTTCTTTGTTGTGTTTCTTCATTATGTAAATTTCAGTGTGCTGTTGCCGGTTGCCGATTGGGCCAGGGCAGATGGGTGGAGCCAAGCCAATCACGCAGGACCCAATGAGACTTTTCAGCTGATGACAGCGGCCTATTTAAGTTGGAGCAGCCCAGATGACAGGGCGGCTGTATGCAGGACACAAGCGCTGTTTCTCTTAGAAGGATTTTTGTTTTGTGTAAAGGCACTTCTCCAAAAACTGTTGTGGGACAGGGCTCAGTAAGACGATTGGTTTTTATTCCCATTTAGGAAGGTGCTGTTTGGTGTGCTTTGATTTTGAACACTTTTTGTTATTCTGTTGAACTTGGTTTTTACTTTGTTTTGTTTTGTCAGCAGCAAGTTAGCTATATATGATCATTTGTCTGTTTGTTTAAGTTAACGAGCACCTTTATGCCCTGTTGCCCCTCAGTTTTGTTGTTTCGGTAAACTCTGTTAAATAAATAACTGTTGCTTTGAAACCAATTACATCTGGTTTTGTTGCTTCCCTTTTCCCTTTTCTCGAGCTGGGTTGCAACATGTTATCTGAATAATACTAACAATCAACCAAACATTTACAATCCAGTCAGCTTACCTTGAAACGTGTCTTGCCATTGACAATGGTGTCTGGGGTAAAGCCCTCTCGATTCTGGAGGTGGGCAAAAGGTTTGACGGCCCCCCAGGATTCAAGGTAACGTGTCATACGCACAGATGCCCGCATCTTCAGACCATCCCGAGGCTTAGGTGGCACGCCCGAGTTCAGCGATGGGTCCTTAGACTTAAGACGAATGCAAACACACGTAAAGGGATTGCTCTGAGGTAATGTGTACAAGTCATCCAAATCTGATTGCATTGCACATTGCTTTGAAGAATTTGATTGTCAACACCACGCATCAATTTGGCTACAAATGAGGGGAAAATGGTGTAGCATACCAAAAGACATTTAAGGGTGATTTGAGCAATTTAGGAATCTCATCTGGTCAAGACTATGAATAAAATGGTTTGCCAAATAAATTTTGAAAATAATGAAGTAATGGGTGTGGCATAACTTGTCATCTTCGTGTAAATAAAAAAATCTGACATCAGGAAAAAATTAATCTCTTTACATGCCTCAGCTCGGGAGAAGCTAACAGCAGACTTTGCATTTGGTCTACAACACAAAAATACCTGAAATGGGTATTTGATGAAAGTCTTATCCAGTTAAAAAACACACCGAATACTGTTTGTTCTCAAAATCTATAGTCAAGGTTTCAAAATGATTTACATGACAATAATTGCACTAGTAATGTGTTTGTAACAGCAATTACAAATGATTCTCATTCCTTTGTGTTTTTTTGAGAAAGACGAGCAGAGAACTTACCCGTGGATCGATGACTAGATAGGTCCGGACATTGAGCTCTTTCAGGTAGAGGTCCCTGAGGTGGCCATTGCCTTCTTCCACTTCATAAGCTTTGTTCAGGTGTTTCAGAGTCGCCTCTGTGATGTGCACACGCCTGACCAAGTGAGGGAAAGAAACGATTAAATATAAGGAATGGCAAATGTAAGATGCGTATTTCTATCACTCGTAGTTAAATTTGGAGCTACTCAGTTTTATATAATATTTATATAATTATTATACACACTCATTTGCCAGTTCATTGAGCACATCCAGCTAAAATGCAGTCGTGTACAGTCTGGAAATGCACCACACTTTCATGAAGGTCATAATGGTCAGTTTTTAATGTGTTGTCAAAATTTATTACGATGGTCATTTTGAAAGCTGTAGCTTGTGGTGCTGATGAATTGTACTGAGTACACCGACAGTGGTTTCTGTTATTTTGTCTGCCCTATGTATTTCAATGAGGGTTGTCTAAATAGCAGAAACACTTCTCAGTATATTGCAAAATAGTTCAAAAGCACACTGCACCAAAACTGGAACCTCCAAAATGACAAGTGTGGAATAAAGTGGCAAAGCCTATTACCTAAAAATGTAAATTATTCCAATTTTCTCTCACCAATGTAAGGGAAATCCTTTGTTGTTGAGATGAGTAGCCTATTCCCTGTAACAAATTTGAATACTAACTCTTTGTAAGACAATATATCTGTATCATTAAGTGTACTAATGTCACAAGATCAATGTTTATTTTAGAATATAAGACACTTTTTTGAGAAGGAACATTTACAGTGACTGAAAGACAGTACAGAACTACAGGGCTGTACCGTGTATCATCTCCTGTAATTAACTTATTTGCTTTAACCTGACAGCACAATTAATGCAACTTGAATTAGTAACAGTCCCAGCTACATATACATGATGGAAAACAGCAAATCCAAACAACTTGTAAATCTCACACAAGGAAAATAAGGCACAAATAATCACCCCTCAAGATTCACAACATTACATTACAGACACTGCATGACATTAATAAATGTAATTAAATGGCATCTGATGGCTAGCAAAAATTAATTATGACATTGCATTTATTCACATCTCGCAGAGAGTAAGGAAAAATGAAACTCAGGCAACCTCAGCTTGTGTAAGGTATTATATAACAATATTAAACATTAAAGGGAAAGTGAAACGTATATATTTTTTTTGCATTAGTAGTGCCAAACTATATTAGAAAAACACTTTGTCTAAAGTCTAAATTTTAAAAAGTTGTTTAAACCACAAATATCAAAAATGTACTTTCTGATTTCTACTGAGTGATCTAGCAAGTGAGTCGTTAGGAAGTTCCGTCAGTACGTACGGAACTGTGTTGGTTGCTTCTGTTAGCGAGTCTACACCGTGAAGCATTTCTGAACCACATCGATCATATTCCTTTTAAAATAGAGGAAGATGAAATTGACAGACCAGCTGAGACAACTGTAAACCCACTGGCGTATACATTTGAACCAATCTGACGGGGAAACTGTGCAATAGTAACTTTAAGGTTATGGATTTTTGTTACGGTAACAGCAAGCTGAAAGGATTTTTGCACACATTGCAAAGGGAAGAAACATGAAGAAGATAACAGAATTGGACTTACCTAAGGATTATCTAAAGTTTGAAGTCTTGACTGACTGCTCAGTCAAGTCAAGGTAAGAAATATGTTTTTGAGGTTTGCAACAGCTCTGAGTTTTTGCAGAGGAATCACATGTAGTCTGTGGCATGAAATGGCATGAGTTTAGAATACTTTGATGACCAGGGGTTTAGAATGTTTGCAGTTCATTTTTTATTTATGACAGTCATTTTGGCTACTACAATGTGTAGCCAAGCTCCTATCACGTAACTCCATTGCTGCAAAGACGTGATGGAAATCTGTCGACTGGAGGGCAACAGGTGTGAAACATGTTCAATCGGAGACATTCAGAGAGGCGTTGTGTTGAACTTTATGGCTGTCAGTGATGATGTTTGTATTAAACAGCTACGTGACTCTGACAGGTGTTAGTGAATACAGCTCTTTTTAGTTTACTGTTTATCGTTGTTTAGTGCTGTTTCCCTGTGGCAAACCGATGCTGTTTGTTGGGCGATCAGCAGCGCAAACGTTACAGCCAGTGAAACTGAACACTAACGGGACAGCGTCAGGCTTTAGTGTGTTGGTCCGGTGAACGACTCGCCTGACGACTCCATTCTCCTCAGTGTAATCTTCCTCCAGAAAGCGTTCACTACAAACCCTGGAGTCCACGCCCATCGAGGACTCTTTCCCTTCAGTGCCGCTAGCCAGCGCATCAGTACCATTCTGCATTTCTGCATCAGTTTGTGATAGAGGACTGCTTTGCCTGTTGCTTTAACTCTATAAAATTCATCCTTATATGCAGGAGCAATGCAGTAATATCCCCCTTTGCCTTCTAATGATCTGTGGTCGTCGCTCTCCATCTTTAACTGTTTCTATTGTCAACAGTTTGTCTTTCGCTGTATGTTTTTTACTGTTTTGTCTTGGAACCAGTGAAGCTAACACACCCTGTGACGCCACCGGCTGTAGTTCGCCAAGACAGCAGCACCCTTTGGAGAAAAGACGTGAAGGACTCTTCTTTTCCCTTTTATATGCTAACATTTTTTGTGTTTGTTATATACCTTCTGATCACAGTGGAAAATGTAGTAGTGAATTATGCAAACTTGACTGATTGCTTCATTTCCCCTTTAAGGAGTGTGAGGGCCTATGCAACAAAAGTAGACACAAAATTAAAGAGACATACCCTGGAAGCCCTCCTGACTCCATGTGATTGGCCAAAGTCACATCATGTGACCATACGTCAAATTGCCACTTGCGAAGGCCAATCACCCCGCAAAGCACGTTGCCTGAGTGAACGCCCACTCTCATGTTGATGTCCACTCCTGTGGCCTCCCGTACCTGCCTAAGAGAGTTTCACAGGATTGATAATATATAGTATAATACATTTCTGCAAGGCACATTGACAGTGTTTAAGATGGGAAAACAATATAATCTACTGTCCTTTGAGTATCGGTCTATGTGAACTCATATTTTCTGTGTTTCAGTATGTACAATAAAACTGTACATATCAACATAAAATAAAACAAATATATTTTTGATTTAAAAAAATGCTTAGGGATTCATTGAATGACTTTAACAGCATAGCAAACACATGACTCACAATAATTCACCCTATAGAACACCCTTGTAGATAAATATATCACACTATGCTGTCTGAGGTTACAAAAATAGCCTTGAATACATTCTAGTTACATAAAAGGGCTAAGGACGATTGGGAGGCACAAACTTACTTGATGGCTTCACACATGTCCAAGCCCATTTTGACGCAGTTCTTGGCATGCTTAGGCAGTGAGACTGGCAGCCCAGACACACAGTAGTAGCAGTCCCCAAGGATTTTGATCCTCATGCATTCGTTTTCCTTTAAAGATGGAGAAAGAACAAAGCCCCTGAAAACGCTGTTATAAAACCAGTCAACGTATTTACAGCAATAGCAGCTGACGTGGCACTGCTCAATATAGCATCAGTCTTAACTATTAAGGTTTAAGTGCCTTGATCATGCCTTGATTAGAAAGTAGTGTTTCCTTGCTGAACCGCCAGAACGAGATTTTCCAAGATGAGGATCTAAAAAAGGAATCTTCCTGCCACAAACTCACTTACGCTAATTATTAGATTACTGCGAATATAAAGATTAAAGAGGCAAACTTTGAACTGCAAGTTAAGCTTAGAGGTCAGTGTTATTATTTTTAATAAGGTTGATAGGAAGAAATTCTAAGTGATAACACACCTTGGCAATTTGGTCAAACTTTCCAAACAATTCATTGAGCATAAGGACGAGTTCCTTGGGAGAACAGTCACTGGCCAATCGGGTGAAGCCAACAATGTCAGCATAGAGAATACTGAAAGAAAGAAATAAGTCAACAAAGATTCAACATATAAAACAAAAAACACTGACATTTAAAGCAACACTGCCTGTTCTGACATGTAAAACATAACGCATCAAATATAAGTGGCATCAACATTGATTACATAAGAAATATTTTACCACCCAAACTATTTTTACACTATTTTTTGCACACTAAGATGAAAAAATCTAACTTAAATGTTGCACTGCAGTTTTCATTGTAAAATCTGGACCATCACAGTAATTACAGCATCCACCAAAGTCCATAAAGGATAGTCTATTAGCGGAAGCAGTTAACTAGCAGAACATCAGCTGACTTAGCTGACTCTGAACAATGGTTTTCAGGTTTCACTTCACCTGTGATGACTTGTGATAAAACTGTATATTAATGCAACTTATGTCTATTGGTACTCTGCTCTGAAAATAATTCACATGTCCAAGTAGCTAAAGAAGAACAAGTGTTGGCACAACATCCCTGTCTTTCATCACTGAATTCAGGGCTTTGTTCAATCACTCGATCAGCTATGAAAAAAACTGACTCCTGAAGCAACCTTGTGAAGTTAACAATCAACCACTGAGCAGTGAACTGGAGAGTACTAAGAGCCATAAAGCTTACACTGTTTGTGTCCTTCAAATTTTGGCCAAAAAAGGCAGTTTTTCTCTTTCACGGCCCAATTGGCCCATTATGATCCATTGTGACCATTTAAGCACCTGAATAGGGATGAAGCTTTCCAGGCTAAAACACCTGACCTATCGGACATTAACCTCCAGCAGACATGATCTATGACTGATTAAAAGGCCTGTCTGGTCCAATGCTGAATCATGGTCTAGGCTTCATTAAAGCTGCCTGTTAGCAAACTGCACAGGGACAGTGATATCTTATCTGACCTCTCAAAGACCTCAACACCACAAGGAAAAACAGCTGGGCATTTGGCTAAAATCCAACCCAAAGACAGCACCTGACACCCTGTTTAACATGGTTGTTGTTAGTGGGAATAAAAACTCTAACCACTGCAATGCAAGCCCCAGTGAACACCATACTCATCTCACTGTATTACGAGATGTGTCAATAGTTGTGCGATGAATGCTGCGCACGTAAACTAGAGACAGAAAAAAACACCATCAACATCCAAATATAAATGTATGTGAGACATAAGTGTCCACAGAGCAGCGCTACATGCAGGAAGTTACATGAATTGAACTTGTAATGAGACAGCCCACACCTAGTGAAGCTGACTACTGGCACTGAAGTAGCCTGGCCTGAGTACAGCTAACCACCAAAAGAACATAGATATCACACAAGCTTGAAGTGCTTCACAATCTGACTGAAAACGGCCAGGTGCTTCACGAGACTGACAACAGAGCTAATCACTGGTCTGGGGTAATTACGGGAATAGGTAAGGCACCCAGCCTATCATTCACCACCTCTTCACTGAGGCCTTAAATGAACATTGAAGCAAACATGACTGACATTGCTACAATGGTCTCTTGATGAAGAAAGACCAGAACTCTAGAAGTCTTTAAATATACACTCACAGAAAAGTAGCTTAATTAGCAGAGTGGACATTGCCAGTACAGTACAATCATTTTCATTTCTTTTTCCCCCAATGTGTGTTACCATTACAGTTTTTTTTGTATGCCAACATGCAGAATATGCACATTAAAAAGAATTCCAGAAAATGAACCACAAAAAATGAGCATTTACATTGGTCTTAAGAAAAACTATAATGCTGTTACCTTGCTGAGGCAAAACATGGACTGTATCTTGTCTACAGTTTGCAGAAAGAAGAAATTAGCGAGCAATCCATCTGCCAAGTCCAACTTAAGCTGCCCCAATATCTGTCAGCACTTGCTAAATTAACAAAAACCCTTGTAAAACAAAGCTATAACTGGGTCACTGCTTTGAAAACAGATCTACTAATCTCCAGCATTACCAGAATTGGTCAGACATATCTGCCTTTTGTGTCTATTTTTCTGCTTTTCTATGCCTGATATGTTTTATGAAGTGACGCACAAAAAGAAAGCACAGATACAAGTTTTTCTGAGAAAAACTAAGGATTTATAAGAACACTATATCTATCCAGTTCAAGAAAACAGCTTTTTTTTGTTTTTAAAATGTGACACCAAGCATAGCAATTCTCCTTTCCAAACAAACCAACCAACAAAAACAAAAAAAAATCATGCTTTTTAAAAAAATTGCTCTTTAAGATGCTTGTTTTCACATGCTTGTCATATTGATTATACATGGAAGTCATAACCAATTTGAGGGGATTTGTTTTGAGTTTTCAATCCCTTATTTAGTCTGGGAATCTGTATCCTGTTACCAGTTCTAAGCACTCAGGCCACAATCACTCACTTTCAAAATATTAGGCAGGACAGTCAATATTCATCCATTGTTAGTAAGCAGGACGACATGTCAGTGTCCTCAAAAGGTCTTGATGGCTGATCGATAAGGCAGCCTTTTTAACCACCTTTAAGTGCATGGTTTGACCAGCAAAATTAAGGCTTCCGTACAAAAAGGTCTAATTATTGATCAATAAATCCAAAAATCTATACCTTCCCATGTGTTTTAAGGTGCTTTGTGTCCGTACCTGACATTCTCATGCCTCTTCACATAAAGACTGTGGAAGTTGTTGTCTTTGACCAGTCGCTGTTGCTCTTCTTTGTCTTTACAGTCTTGCAAGCGTTCCATTATTGTAAGTTTCATCTTCATGGAGATATAGACCGGCAGCACAGACTGCAGCAGGTTCTCCTGCAAACACACACACACACACACACACACACACACGCATAAATAGTTAGTTACATAACTGCAATTTAGCTGACCCAGGAAATTAAGCTTATTAGACTGTTGTACTCAATGTACAATGATAAGTGGTAAAGCCTTGAAATGAAAAAAAAGGCCTACCTGAGAACACCCAGAACACACACACACACACACACACACACATACGCATGGCAAAAACCCACAAGCTCAGTGGCCCAGAACCGATTCATTAATGTATTTTGTTCTCATCAAGTATCTACCAGAACACTATTTACTTGCCAAATTTTTAATTAAATCCAATCACTTAAAATAGCGAAACAATTAGAATTTTTCTATTTTACGTGTGCCCATCTTAAAATCTATATCACTATTGTAATTACACCAGAGTAGTAGTGCAGGTGTAGCTTTAGTCATTCTTGATCAGTACATTTCCCACATCCGTGTATCTTCAATTTAGGTTTAAAGTGACAGTGGTTTATAAAGACACCAGCATAACTGTGCAATTCTAAAAGTGTAGCACCACCAAGTACATCCAAAAAGTACATCCCTATGCTGCCATCCTAACCAAACAATGGTAAACATGACAAAGCAGAGGAATTTTTTCATTCGGTGCCAGTTAGGGTATAGCACAGTTTATTAGTTCACTAAGAAGTAACACTGGAGTCAGTCTGCTGCAATAGCCACAAACTGTTCAAAGTTCAAAGGCTTGATTAAGACAAAAATCTGAAGAGACAACTTCTCCAGAAATGATTAATCCCTCTTCATGCCATCAGACGTGCATGAAGACTGTCTGATGAAGACTTGTTAACCTCTGTTATCCTGGAGGACCTTGCACCAGGTTCAGACTGCATCTGTTATAACCGGAGCCATTTTTTGATGGCTGCTCAACGTGGCACATTTACTGAAGAGATAGTCTGGTTTTGCTTTTTACTAAAATGGAGTAGAATCTGCTGGCCTTCATTTCTGTTGCATCAAATTTGGTAGAGTTGCAGAGGAAAAGGTTTAGAACAATTTCAATAACATCAGATTTCACTCAGTGTTATAAGGCTGTTAATCGTTCTATCAGAGTTTTAATTATGTACATGTAAAAATGTCAGCTGTTCCAATTCCACTTTGCCCTGGTAACAACAATAAAGCGACATAGTCCAGTGCGTACCTATAAAATGCTGTTTACTTTAACAGCCACTGCTTCTGAATGTGAATACAAATAGTAATAATGTGATGTGAACATAAGACCTCGGTAAAATATTGGTTTGTGAATCAACGTATGTTTGAATAAAGAGGGATGTTTGTTTGTATAAATTAATTAGTAAATGCCTAAGTACTCAATATTCTTTAATCTTTTGCTCATGTTGTACCTTTACAAAAAAATAAAGGTATTACACTAAAATTTTCTGATAAAAGTTTTTTTTTTCTTTCGTTAGAATAACTGTGCTTAAAAAATGTATCACAAATAATGAATTTAAACATGTATTCAAGTATACAACCTTCGAGGTATGAATATGTTTGTTATTCAGCAGGGTAGACTTTGTAATTATTCCAGCTCTTCCTTTCATATTTGATCAAGGTAGATCAGGTGGGATGAAAGCCGCATGTGTGAACAGTTATGTTCAATTCATTACACAGATTTTTAAGGGGATTTAGTTCTGGGCTTCAGCTGGGCCACCTAAGGACATTTACATTCTTGTTTTGAAGTCGTTCCTTTCCTCATTTGGCTGTATACTTCAGGTCACTGTCCTGCTGGAACAAACATTGTCTTCACAATCTAATATACTTGACATAACTTCTGAACAGTATCCTGTATTCTGCTCTAGTCATGGATCCTGTACTTCTCAAGTCAAAGGAGCTGAAAACATTCTCCACTCTCTTTGCATAATTCAGCCTCTACATCGCATTTCATGATACGCAAGACTGTGTTAGGTACTGACTGATTTGTGTCTCATTTCAGTCTGTACTTAAAGCAAACACTACCTTTCTGCAAGATCTTTTGGTTTACACTTTAATTTTCCAAGCAGTCTTTTCTCAAAAGCCAAGAGTGCTATCACAAGTCTTTTATTTCCCTCGAGTGTTTTTGGACACTGTCCAGGCTCTCAAGGACTCATGAGAATGAAATTGCACATAACCTTAATTTAGAGTGTTATTGCAAAGAGATCAATTTGTTTTGACTCAAAACATTCCAGTTTTTTCCTTTAAAATCATTTTATAAAAACAGATACAGAAATTGAAATCGACATTTTGAGTTTGCATTTTTGTGTGCATTTGTGTCTACACAAACCTGTTTGTTTGTTTGTATGTGTGTGTGTGTGAGAGAGAGAGAGAGAGAGAGAGAGAGAGAGAGAGAGAGAGCATGCTCCTATTCACTCTGGATGACCCCTTAAAAAAATATTCATCATTCTCAGATAAAGTCACCTCTGCATAGATGATGTTGTGCAAGAACAGCAGGCATCACATGATATAGCACTTCTATAGCCCTCACACTTAATCTGTATATAAGACTATTTAGGTATGATACAAATATTTAATATGGTAAAACATGCATTGTTAATAAATGTAGACAGAGACACATATTTGATTCAGTTCAGAGAATTACATTAGTTTTGCTCTCATAACATCACGCAGGTTTAAATATTATTTTGATGTCCTTCATATCCTGTCAGAAAACGTTTCAGGTAAACACACTAGGTTCCTCCCGCTGAAATTTATTTGGGAACAAAATATGCATTTGTTGTCAACAGTTTCCCATTTTTTTGCTCTCTTTGGCTAACTTTATGGACCACTCTGTCCTTTTCTAGCCCCAATTCAAATACAACAAGAGGTTTAAATGTTAACGATTATATCATTCCTTTCTGTCCTGCTAGGCAACACAAGAGCTTCCTTGTCAGCATGTTTTATGTCCCATACAAAGCAACAGTCAAAACAAATGACAAAAGGGGAAAATTGTTTTAAAAAGGCCTCTGAGGTCAAAGCAAGTCAGCACAGATGAATCTAATTTTAAAAGCATCACAGGAAAATCTAATTTGAGAAGGATTTGTTAGTCGTAATGAAAACATCCATGGGAGAGTCAAAATGAGGCCAGCCAAAGGCAAAGCCTAAAAATGAGATAAAATTATAAGAGTATGGCAATAACAGTTACTGATGAGGTATTTTCATCATCTGTCTGTAACGTTAGCTTCCATATTGTGATGTTTAGAAATACAGAAAAAACAGTAGGACAAAAAGTGGTTGTAATATAGTCACCACAATATATGTCAATAGTGCAGCACACATTCCCTCTGACACACCCCCTCTTTTAACACCAGTTTACATGTAAGTGCTCTCTGGAAACACCAACCTGTTGTCTCTTTTCTATCTCAAGCTTCATCCGCATGCTCAGGCACCTCAAAGTGTCTTGGAAGGTCTGCCTCAGGGTTTTCTCCATTAGGACCTTGTGAAAGGCGCCAACCACACTGCCACACAGAAACACCACTGCATTGGACAGCAGCTAGAGGAGAACACACAGAGTACGATATTAGCGCTCAAGCAGAAAAACAGACACGCACAGGTATTACTCAGCTCTGGCCTTCCAATGGCTTTACTTCCAATTGTTCATTTCATGCATCTGATTTGGCCAAATACTGTATACTTGAAGCATTACTTACTTTTGCTTAATTTAGGTAATTTACAATATTTTGTTACTGTTTATCTTTACCATCCACTAAGTCACCTCAGTGGGTTTACAATTGTTGGATATCTAAATGAGCATCATGCAGTAAGTGTTTGTAGTATTTGTGTAAAAAATATTTTATTACAACATAAATCAGACCAAACCATATGGGTTTATGTAACATGTTCAACTACATTAAGAAAAAATCTTCAATGTTCAAAAATTTGTTTAAAAGAAGTAAGAAAAATCTTTCACAGTATCACTGTTTTGTGTTACCTGAATAATTTCTACATTCTGGCATTCCCTTGGTTTGATTTAATTACAACAAATATTGCCACGTAAGCTATATTTATTAAAGTCACTATACTGCTCCAGTAAGAGCAACTGCGACAGGCTGATATATTAACATCACAGAAACATTAAATAAAATAGTGGCATAGCTTTTACTGAAAGGGCTTTACCTGGTTGGCAAGGTAAGGAGTTGACACCTTGCTGTAAAAGGTGAGGCGCAGTGTGAGGGCAATAATATGGGACAGGGAAGAGATGACACTCAGCACCACAGCATACCACAACTGGAATGGCAGCATCGTGTACACTGTGAAGATGATGAAGAGGAAGAAAGGCACCTGGAAAAGTTAAAGGAAAGGTTCAGTTATTCAAAATTAACGCTTGTTGTGCCATGATTAATAAAACAGAGAGGTAATTATTCGAAGAAGGAAATATTTTAAATAATTTTATAAAATAATAAATGGATACAAAGGCTTCTGCAGAGCTTTGCAGATTATAATTGTTGTTGAAGATTTGCCAACAAATCCAGTTTTCTGTAACCAGCCATGCGAGTTTGAGTGACCTTATGAAAGACACTTGCAAACAAAAATATAACCTGAATCTGAACCCTGTTGGAAGGTGAGTTTACCTGATCCCAAGGCAAGATGATGGGGCTGTTGAAGATGAAAGTGTATCCCAGGGTGAGGTGTGTGGCCCAAACAATCAGGCCAAGCAGACGCCTCCATCGTTGTGAGAGCATCTCCGTACAGACCAGTATAAACACAGCGAGGAACACACACAAGCTGACGCTCACCACGCTCACAAAGGCACAATGTTCCTCTGCACTCTATAGCAGCAGCCAGGGAAAGGAAAATAAACACACATTTTATCACAGGCACACTGTCATATGGACTTGTTTAGTTGCTTTTAGTCAGCATGAATCATAACTTGTTTATCCTCATACAGGCTTCCTGTATTTAGCGTACATCACTTTGTTTCTGTTTACATATATACGCAGTGTGAGCTACTCATGCACTGGTATTTCATTGCGTACTATAGTATAGGATATATAAATCATATTACAAATACACACTGTATGTGTCACCTTTAGTAGAACACAGTGGCTTCTTTTATGAAGCAGTTTTTAAGAAAATCTTCGGACGTTTTCAGAGGGACACAGAGACCATGCAGTTTCTACCTGATCTGCAGGTACATCAGCTGCAAAACCTACAAAAATATGTAATCTGTCACATCAGGAAAAAGCACTACAAACAAGCCTTTAACAATAGTATTACATTTATTCAACACCTTCAAGTGCCTTAACCTAAAACCAAATTTGTACAGTATGAGGCTATTAAATTTTCTCATGTTTTCTTTTGTCCACCTGCCTTTATTTATAGTAGAATCTATTTTTAAAATAATAAAGTTGTTGCACACTTTATCTTTTTATTAGTAGATTATTGTGTGTATCTTACTGGTAAATTTTTATGCTTCAGTTAAACTGAGGGTCAGTTCAGTATAAAATGCTCCTGAGAGGCAGTGATATTGAGTCTAAGCACTGAGGCCCACGAAGGATTAGTGAGTCCAGCTTACTGCAGGCCACCATCTTCCTGATTGTGTTAGTGTTCAGTGAGAAGCAAGCACAGGGGAGAAAAAAAATGCACATTTGCTTGTGTGTGCAATAAGAAGCCTGTTCGTGAGCATGTATCTATGTTTGTGGGAATACTGGCTCGTGCATACACTGTGTGTGTAAAAGCATTCACAAAAGCAACAACTGTGTCTGTCCATGTGTGCACATGCTATGAGATTGTCTCGTGTAAGTGGGAGAGAGAGTGGGTGTAGGAGGGAAAACACAAGAGAAAACAAGGGGTTAAAAGAGCGCTCAAGAATGAGACAGATGCACAAAGTCAGTGTTAATAGATCTCTGCGTGGAGAAGGCCATCTCTGCATTGTATGTTGAGCTTTCTGGTTACCATGGCAGCATTGGAAAAGGCCAGATCTCAACTAAAGCACTTTCCGCTCCCTGTGTAGCTGTGAGTCTTGACAAAACCTTTTTGTAGGCAGAAAAAGAACAATTATCTTATGGCAGCTGGAGACGAAACCACGTGACCAGACACAGCTCTAATGTTCAACACCTGGCACATCAAGGAATAAAAAAACTCTCATGAAACCAGCTGTAACATTTAAATTCTGCAGTATTTGTGTTCTGCTGTTCTTTTATCATTCCTATTTCTGATATTATTTTTGTGATACTGTATTGTCACGTATATGTAATTACATGTAGGAAAGGCAATTATATGCAGACGGCAAAGACATAGGTCGAAGCTGATGTGCTTGAAAGATGAAAATGTGTAGAAATCAGAGGTGGAAATGTGTCACATGATACACTGTACACACTCTACGAACATCCTCCTACAGCACTTAGTGACATGGAGACCCACAGAATTTAGGCAAAATTGAAAGAACCCAAATACAACACAGCCCAAGCCCATTTCTAAATCAAATCAGGACTCGAAACCAGTGGCAGAAGTGGCACTTGTGTAGTTTTCCTCTTAGCACTGCTCTTCACCCGATATCCACGGCTGAAGAGGAATTACATAAGTTGACAGTGACTCTCTGACTGCGGCAGCCGCCACCTATGCAACGTCGTGCCCCTGCTTTGCATTTAACAACAGCGTTACACAAGCTCCATCCCAACATTTTCACGTAACTCCTCTGCACCCCTGGCAACTGTGTGTGTGCGAGGCAGGCAGCTAGGAACAACGGAATAAAGTAAAAGAAGTAGTGAGCGATGGAATGTCAAGGGATTGATGAGGGAGGGAGTGTATTTTGCATATTTAATGTCAAAATAGGCAGCTACATGTTACTGAAATGGACAAGAAAATCTCAGGAAAGGAAAGCGTGTGTGTGTTTGTGTGGGCATGAGCAAAAGACAAAACCAGTGTGTGTATGCACACGTGTATAGTGTATACACGAGGGATGGAGCCATTGTTGGAGTGAAACAAGAGAAAAAGGGAGCGTGCCAGAGAGTCAGCGGCAGCACAATAGGAGGAAGGTTAAGATGTTTTTTCCAACAGGGTAAAGTAATGTAATCTATGGTGACAGAAGCTGTCAGTTCACCAATGGACGGCAGGACTGACTGAATTGCTATTTGCTATCACACCTAAATCAACAGTATGGCCCAGATCAGCAGAAGTAAGTGCATACCTGCCTTTTCTTGTCACAGTCAGAGGCACGATTACATTCTCTACACTTTGACAGCTACATTGTTGAAACCATCATTTTATGTGTTAGTTCTTTCTTGATCCATTTTCTTTTCTTCAGATTTTAAACAAGGCATATAAAGGTGGTGGTTTTAACTGCTGGATACTCTGCTTCAGTGAAACGATCCTAGCTCAAGCATTTTTGAGCATAATTTGAGTACTCTGTGGATGATCCTGACCTCAGATCTTTCTGTGGACAAAAGCAGGACAACTACTCAACAGAGAATTATCTATAGCATTACAGATAAACAGGCACTTGATGTTGTTGGTTTTTTGTTGCATACATACATTTCTACCTTGCTCTCTTATATAATCTAGAAAAAAGCAGCTCAACTATTTCACTCTGTTTTCGTGTCTATTTCGGCAATGTCCTCCTTCACATTCAAACAGTTACACAATCACTCACTCATTCACACTTCTCAGCAGCTGCACTAATAGTGGAGGGGAGTTAAGAGCTTTATTTGAGTAGTTGTCGAGGGAAAAGAGAGTTTGTTCCATTTTCACAGTCAACCAAGGGATTGAAACTGACCATCCAGTTGCATGTCGCTCGATTATAAATGATGCTATTGCTGCTGTCCTAATGTTTATATTAGTCCACAAACACCAATCATCTCCATGAATCTTCTCAGCAACATTAGACAACAGATAAATGCTATAGGTCAGTTAAAGTCTGCATCGCTGTAACAAGAACTAACACTAATTAAATAGCTAATTTTTCATGTCATAGCAGGCAAAGTGCAAGTGTGATAAATAACCATAGCTTGGTATTGTGCACAATGCCTCACGGAAGACAGTCATTGTAAACATTGTTTGTTAGCACTTGAAATTTCCAATAATAAGTGAACATGTCTGCAGTGAAAAATACAGGCATCTCATCTGTTTAAAGACAACTAAATACATTAGGTTATAACAATCTCCTTCCTTGTGGCTGAAAATAATACTTGAACCAGGTTCTGGAAATAATGTTTTCTTATCTAGAGCATCTTAGTTGGTAATTACAGAGGCTCTTGTAGCATTGTGTCTTTAATTTGCTTATCTAACATAATTTCATCAATTAGAGAAGGAGAGAAAAGCACAACTTTGCTACTAATTATGGCCTGAGTAATGATTGCAAGCAGTTGTGTCTTAGTGTAACACACACTGTCAAACTCTAACATTCCATAAACATCCGGTTAAGTTAAAAGAAACTGCTGCACAACACAGCACTAATTTGTACATTTTACAAGCCATTATAGGCAAACGGAACCTGTAATCAACAAGAGGCATTGTGTTGACATGGGACTTACCTGCCTTAGTCCAAAATAGACACAACAGCAAAGTTACTTCAACTGTTAACTGTGTAACCAGATAATATAGTTTATATTTCCAGTATCCACCATTACAATAAATTGACCATGTGCTCAAAAAACACATTTTGCATCAGAAGACCTTGCCTTGTACAAATCACTGTCTAGTTGTACCATTCCTGGTCATACAACTGCACCTTGTGTACTGCCACAGCAACACCGTACAAAGTTTTGTAAGTTTTAGAAAATATGTCTTCAATATCCAATATTCTTTTTGTGTAAATCTACACAGGAATGTGCTTCTTCTTCCTCATTGGTTGATGTGTTTTTTTACCACCTCACAGAGGTTTTGATCTTCAGCTACAAAATGTGAAATCATTTGTTATTCCTATTATTCCACTTATTTAAAGTGCATAGTTAGCAATGTTAAGGTTTCTTTGCAGAAAATAACAAAAATGAGGGGAGTTGACAGCAACTACTGATCCATGCCAATCACTCCTCTCCTCTGTCTCTGTAACTACTGAAGTTCACAGACCGAGGCACAGGTTTTTAGTTACACGTTGATATGTTTTATGCACAATCAAGAAAGCACAGATACTATTTTACGTTGTTTTTTGCAAAACCTTAACATGTTGAACATTGCCGTATGAGCAAATAGATGTAACGGCTGTAAAAAGGTATTCACTCCAACAACCACTGATAAGTACTCCATGATATTCAACAATTTCCAAATGAACAGTGTGATATCCTCTCAACAAACATGTAAGTGAATACTCACCAGTCCAAGGGCAAAGAAGAGGATAAGGAGAATTCCACAGGAGAGCATGGAAAGGCCCAGCAGGAGTACCAGTGGCTGATACTGGCTAATGCAGGAGAACTTGCGGTACAGTGCCTCATTTTTCAGCTCCTGGTCATTCAACAGGTACTTTCCCTTGGCTGGCATGGCTAACACTTCTTATAGAGGCATAGCAGGTGTTAACAAGGAGCCCCAGAGAGAAGGACTGTGTGTCTTCACAAATGAATTTTGTGTGTATAAGCCAGAAGTCTGTTAAAAACCAAGTCCACAGTTCTAGATCTATTAGTGGCCCCTCGCTAGCTCATGGCGCTCATGTAAAACTTGTGTCTTTCCTTCGGCGTGGCATCTTGATTGTTGTTGCTTCTCACAGCTTTGTTGTGGCTCTCTCCACTAGTTTTCCTCTCTGTGTCTCTCTCTCAGCCTCTCTCTCGGTCTCTCTCCCCTTCGCTAGTCCTTTTGTGTCTTCTATCCTCTGTCTGGTGTTGCCAAGCAGACCCGCTTCATCCTTTGCCAGCTACTGTGTTGCTCCCTTCAGTGGGTTTGAGTAATAAGCCCGGGGCTGGGAGACACAGAGGAGAAGGGGAGGGGAGTTTAAGAAAGGGGGAGGAGAGGGGTATGGAGGAAGAGCAGAAGGAAAATAGGGGCTGCTGAAGGGAGCAACTAAGGTCAAAGGTGATACCACCCGGCTTTAGGATGTAACGGAACACAGAGGTCAGGAGCACTAATCCTCAGAGGCACCTGGAAGGAGAGGAGAAGACAAGAAAAGTTAACGATAGAGAAGGAAATAATGATCATTTTCAAAACTGATCTCACGCACACACACACACACACACACACACACACACACACACACACACACCAAAGTATTGTGACACAAACTAAGGCCTACAAAAGAAAATAGGCTTCCCATAGGCTTCCATATACTGGATTGCAAAAGTTAAGGCTTAACTGAGTTTAACAAGAAACTTTGTTTATGTGCTATGACATATAAACAAAGGAACACGTAATCAAGCACTTCACGTGACTCACTTGGAATACTGTGAGTGAGACATAAATATCCAGATCCCTCGATGAGCACAAGTTTATTCATACCTGAACTCCGCAATTTGCACACTCCAGAAAGCCCTGTCTCTGTTTGCCGCAGGTTGCTGGCTCATTTTGGCCACAGCTTTCATAGAAGGCAGCCATAATGATGGCCGCACTGGTAATGAGAGCGGTTGCTTTGGAGCCATTAACTGAACAATACAACGTCATGGAATGAACTCCTATACAGCCACACAAAATACTTTACTCTCCAGCCAGCAGAACTAACAAACGAGATAGAGCCGCGGCTTAAGTTACAGTAATAAAAGGAGACAGTAGACACACAAACCCAAAAGAAGTACACTTTTGTGTGAATTTATGCTACACACAATTTCATGCATTGCTATTGCATGTAAACTTGAAGATGAAGATGGCCTTTGCTTGCCTTCTTACCATTTGAAAAAAACATATATGTAAATGCTGAGAAGCTGGTGATAGAAAAATGTATAGTATGACTCACTAAATGTACACTGTAGATACACACCCATCATTTCCACCACTTATTTCACTCAACAGTCTTCTTCCCTTCCATGGTCTAAGCACTTTTGTTTTCAAAATTCCCTTAACTACGGGAAACAACAACACATACTCAAGCCAACAACCCATCCGTGCATTATCTATACACCTCTGTAGGGTTGTGTGGGAGCTGGAGCCTATCCCAGCTAACTCACACCCTGGACAGGTTGCCGTTGGACTGTGGGAGGAAGCCGGAGCATCCGTTGAGAACCCAAGATCGTCGAGCTGTTGGGTGACAGTTCTACCCACTGTCAAGTTCTACACAAGTCTGTTAATGATCCACTAATTTGAGTCAGGTGTGTTGCAGTACGGAAACACCTAAAATTTGCAGGGCAGTACCTCACAAGGAACAGAGTTGGAGATCCCTGGTTTAAAAAAATACAAACAAGCCAGAGTTTTGTTTTCTCTTATAGTAGAACTAGATCGACCTCGGTGCAACCGCATTCTTCTCCAGTGCTGACGTAGTGCTGTGGATATGGGTCTGACTATGCGAGCCTATAGCATGTATGACACTAAAATAAAAATTTTCCACAGTTTATTGTTTGAAGTCCTGATGGCAATTGTTGATACCGACAGACCAGTGGACCAAAAGATAATGTCTGGAGTGATGGAGGTTGTCTGGCAGCTGAATAGAATCCCGTGGCTAATAAACTGCTCAAGGCAAAGTTATATGTGGCAAGTTACATTATTTATTTCCTCAATACCTCAATACAGCATCTTTGCATCGGTTTAATCAAAGGGGCATCTGTATTGTTGACTGTATTGAAAATCACACTTTTGGGATTTTAATAGAAACCTCATTTGCTTATATTTCTGTCCCAGTGTGCAGTATGTATAAGACACTGCTACATATTTGTCTCTCACATAGCAACTGCAACAGATTGCCTTAAAATGAGTGCTGAAGAAGAAGAAAGTGAGGCAAAAAAAAAAGACAGGATACAAACTTAGTACACAAACTCACTACATTGAAAGTTAAGAGTCACTCGTTGTGTTTCAGACTTGTGGTGATAAAATGCATCACCACCGATTGGCCCAATGGTAGTTTATAGCTACTTTTAACTTTCCCTTTTCCTGCTCCTGCTGGACACAACAGCATCCAGCCGGCTGTCCCCATCCGCAGATAATACAGCACTGGCAGTCTGAAGGCAGTAAAAGCAACAGGGCAAGCATGGAGGTAGAACAAAGCACATAGCAGTGGTGGGGGACTGTGGCCTTCATTTGCATCAGTAACAACCAGCTGGCCTGTGAGAAGACATTTACAGGCTGTTTACACTGGCCAAATCATTTACTCTATATAACTACTAAATAACATGTTTAGATGTTACACCCTGGAAGCACTGTATGCAGTGCTGATGCACATTCTTTAACACATGTTACTGTAACTGTCATTATAAAGGCTAGACAAAGCAGGAACAAATACCAGCCATATATGCCGTTATGGTCACATGCATGGGGGTGTTCAATTCAGGTGAAAGCATTAATTTTATATTCCAGGACATTATGCAAGGCAGTAGTAACACTTAATGCAGTTTCAAATAGGAGAATTTATGAGTGCGCTTAGTATTGCATGATATACCAATACTAGAAAAAGTATTACAATACGTTGCAGTTGAAAAATATTCCAAATCTCGTTTTGTTAGTACGGATACTATCATTAATCAGCAGTGTTTTGCAGAGCAGCATTTCTGATGATTAACGTCAATGTGCGACAGCGGGGCAGTGTGTGAGTTTGCAGCTCTATGCTACCATTTCTTGTGGGTATAGTGGACGTGTGTGACCATTTTATTCTCTCTGACAGCTTTCATAGCCCCAAGACATGGCTCCAAATTCAAGCGCAGATGTCGACTGTCCACAGCTCATGGATAAGGGAGACATGCAAGGCAAAATACAGAATTGTTTTGCTTACGTACTCAACAGTGACAGAAAGTCTGCTGACAACACAAAGTTTGCCTGCAAAGTATATCTTAAAGTTAGGCAGACTGAGGTGGCTAACACATCTAACTTAGCAAAACCGTTTTATCTTTTTAGGTAATAACTTACCCATGTCCAAAACATGTTATGTTCACATCGGTGATGCTGATTTTACCAAAGCTCGCTCACTGCTAAAAGTCAGGCATTCACAAGTATGCAGATCAACAATACTGGTTATAATGATCAATTGAATTGCTGCAAAAAGAGTGAAAGTTGGTGATTAAAATATTCATTGACGTATTGTTCCAACCTTTTTCTGCAAGGATTTAACACGCTATGGTACAGTAACTCCTTCCCACTGTTTTATGCATACTTGTTTTTGTTGAATCGTATTTTCACATCCTCCACTGCTTTGCAATCAAACAATTACAATTTTTTAATGAATTACATTTTAAAAAATGAAATGAAGTTTAATTTTGTGTCACATCCAATGCCATTCCTTTTCCTGATAGGACGTCTGGATCTTTAAAGTTTCTTAGAATTTCTCAAGCAGGCTGATTGAGCTGTCAGTACTAAACACAACTAGAAAACAGCCTTCAGTGCAATCATGTAACAAAACCAATATGCCTCTAAGCTTCCCAGGTCCATTTTCCCCTCAGTGTCTGCGCACAACAAGGAAACAAAACCTGAATAAGATGTTCTCAAATCCACGGTGAAGGTCAGATGACCCAGGGACCTAAGTATTCAGGGAGGTTGTTGAGTCTTTAGACAGCCAGTCGACACTGCAAGAATTCTCATTTACCAGATGTTAAAGCTCTAGGCCCTGACGGTGCTTTTTATGCTTCAACTCTAAAGTAACCATGGCAAAAAAGCAACACCACCAGACCTGTGGTTGTGCTGTAGCACTTAGCTGGGAGAACAGACGGGGATGTACACCTCAATAGAGCAGAGTCTCTCAGCAAGCATGGCTGAAACTGTTCTGCATTGAGTGCCAGGGCTTTCTCTATAAAAGCTTGGCAATTGAGGGAGTCACATAGCACCCTTTTAAACTGGCGTCACTGAATCCTCGAGCAGCAGCCATACAAAACCAACTAACGTCACTGCATGCTTGCTTCTGGGCTGCAGGAACGTACGGGCCCTTTTGTCAAAAAGAAGAGGGGGTGAAGTGTAACAGAGACTGGGAGCTCTCTGAGAGTGTAGTTTTGTGGACATCTCAGGAAAATTAAAAAACGTGACGAATGTGGAAACGATGCTGGGTGGGTCTTTACTAGATACACCAGTGGGACTAATAAATGGAAGTAAATACTTTTCTTAGTGTTTTTAAGGCATCAAAAGTGGAAATCTGTGAGTTCCTTTGATTATTCTGGCATGACTGCTAATGCTAAACTATTATTTCTGCGGCTTTAGCAGTGCCCACTGCAACAGTCTGGTTATCGAGCCCTGGTTATAAACTGAGTCACCAGTTTATTTAAGCATGCACCAATGAGCTGATTACTCAGAGTAATCAACTCTTAAGTCAATATTTATGTCAACTTAACTACATGACAATTAAATAACATGTCATACTGTGAATGACTCATAATACAAATATCACAGGTAGCAGAATAAAATAAGATGAGAAGGAAGGGTAAGTTCTGCATATCCAGTACTTTCATCCATAGTATTGTGCTTACTTGGCACCAGAGCTGCAACAAATAATCAATTAGTTATCAACTATTTTAAAGATTGCTAACAAGTAATGTTTTTTCTTTTTACTATTTCAGCTTATGAAAAATGAATGTGTTCTGGTTTCTTTCCTCTTCTGTGACAGTAAACTGAATGTAGCTAGGTTGTGGATACAATAAGACATTTGAGGATGTCGTCTTGGGCTTTGGGAAACACTTACAGATATTTTTCATAGCTTTATAGTCTTATCAAATAATCAACAACCAGTTAATCCAATTAATGCAGAGATTATTCAAAGTTTAATTGAGAATCAAATCTGCACGGACCTTTGGATCATAATTGCTATTTACACAATATTAATCTGTGGTACCCCTAGTATGTTCACAAGCACACACAAGGAGTCTGTTAAGTGGCAGAATGACATGTTTGGCCTGTTAGGAAACAAAGCAGGAGTAGGTGTCTGCAGGGCAAAATAAAAACACCGGACAATGCCCGATGCACAACTGGAAATTGTTGGAAAGAGTCTGTCAAGCTGCTAGATACAGTGCAGTGCAGAATATTTGGACAGGGACACAATCTCTATTGTTTTGGTTCTCTACTTAAGCATATTAGATTTTAAATTAATAGATGACTGACTGAGTCTTACTAAAGGCCAAAAGTTTTGAGAGATCTGAATTTCAGGAAAGCACAGGGGTTCATCATTTGAGACTTGACATTCTACAGTTGAATGCTGCCTGAAGATGGTCAATATATTCTCTTTATGCTAAGTAATCAGCTCATCTTATCTTAAGATCTGGTCAGATCTTCCCCAAACCTACAACCAATTCAAAGCCTTTTCATAAAGACCAAACAGGCAGGTCTCGTTCCAAAGCAAATCACTCTGCTTTTATGGTCGCCTTTGTGTTAGCATTCAATGAGCTTGGACAGAAAAGGGACAAAGAGTGACCTCTGGTAAAGAAAAGAGAACCACATTTCTCAGCCCATGCTGCACAGAGCCAAGGTTAAAGGTGATGTGGGTAAACCAAAGGAACTACACATCAACTGCAGTGCTGGCTTGCTTTAAGTATTTAGGTCAGAAAACATTTTTAAAAAATATATGCCCTTAAGAATCTTTTCAGTCAAAATGCAGAAATTACGTAAGTGTTCAAAACCACACTTAACTCACATGTAAGAGACAGGTTGCTGTTAGCAAAGACTCCATTCTGCAGTGTACCACTGTAGCTACACCATGCAATACCACAGACTTATGAATGCATATTAACTTATCAATACTAATAACATCAATTCCTCAGTGAGTTTCACAAGAGAAAAACCCTATCCCAGTCTGACTGGGTTGGGGGTACGACTATGCATGTGGTCTTCAAGGAGCTTGCCCATACACCATGACTGATGTATGTACAGCAATGCACAAAGCAGATTAGATTAGGCTCCCTGTTCTTTCCCATATCTCCTCCTCTCCACCCAGTACTGTCTACTGGTATTGAATTAACTGCATTCACCAGAAGGCGCTGCTGATACCTAACAATATTAACAGGCTGCTATTTCAGCACTGATTTAAGCTTTAAATGCCATTGCTTATAATAAATACAGGAAGTGCAAGCAAGAGCACCATGTGCTCGGAAGCTGGCCACTACTGCTCAAGCGCTTCACATTTACTTTTACAAAATGGGGCCAAGTCGAACCACCACAAGCAAAGCCATCAATTTTTCAGTTTGACACAAAGAGCAGTCCAGAGAGGGGTTTATTGATTTAAAGATACATAGAATTTAGATCTAAACACATCAGTAGTGGGTAAAATCCAATATTGAAATAGCATTGATTGAATTAGTCTAAGCCATTTCCTTCTCATATGCTGTTTGGATTTGAAAACACCTGCACTCACAAAGGAAAAATATGGTCCATCAAACAGCTATCTTTAGTATAATGTAAGAATAGTCACACAAAATGAGAAGAAGCTCAGAATAGGATTACATTATTCAATTAAATGAGTTATGGTTAAAACAAACAGTTATTTAATATTATTTGGTAGCCGGAGGTCCTACTACTAAGAAGCAGCAACTTGTTTAAGGGGGATTCTTTTTTATCTAAAAGATACAACCTTGACAAAAAAACAAAAAAAAGCATTTTACTTTAGCAGTTGTTACGATCTCCTCTTTAAATGTATAATCCTAAAGGTTTTCATGAAATCAATCTATTTTACTGAAGTACTCATTCAGTGTATTTACACTTAGTGATTACTGCTTCAAATAGCAGTTTATTGTTTGTGGCACTGAGTGGCAAAATCGACCATTCCCTACCTGGATTCAATTGCCTTTCTCTGTCACACAAATCAGTTTCTTTAGTTGTGAGGTAAATAAATACACCAGTGGGTTTTTCTGTTAAAGTAGTGGCTCAAGGACTGCAGTTTTAAATCTCAGTTGATGTTACCACAGCAACCTCGGGTGTCACCAAATCTACCCACACTGAAATCTTAAGGGGTACAACTTTAAAGAACACCAAACAGAAATGACTTGCTAACCTCCGTGCCTTTGGCTTTCTCTGTTGGGTGAATGTATTCTTTTCACAAATGGAGCTTATACTGACAAGACAACCTGAATAAAAGGTTCCACTTTCTCACAGTACATATTCTGAACTATATAAGAGCGTTTTTTAAACAAATGTTATTGTAGCATTTTTTTGTTTGTTTGTTTGTTTTAACATAGTTTAGTTCCAGCATATTCTTCTTTATGCTTTTAGCATATTTGAAAACACTGAAATGTACAATTACACTAAAAGACACAAAAGTTGAGCTTTAAGGGATGTTTTGTTTGCAAAAGATACAGAATTTGGAAACAAAACTGAGAAAACAAAATAGGGAAAGAATGTGCTGCTGCAGTGAGAGGGACCATTGTTTCCAGCTGGTGTAGCTAGCCACATCTCATGTCAGGTTTCAAAACTGGACACACTCCATCCTGTAACTCTGGAGCAGAAGGGCCTCTCTGTATGCCCAGCCTCTTTCACCACCACCACCAATAAGTAAACCATAATTATCCCTCAGTACGCCAGCCAGCTTATTGCCGGTATTACCATTCAAAGAGAAACCTCAACATCTGCAACCAGCATAGTAGAGATCTGTTTACACAGCTAAACAAAACCTAACACAGATATCATGCAGAGCTACTACACAGAAATGGGTGACAGCTTCAGATCAGCATGATGATGGTAATTTTCCAGGCGACCATAAAGCTCTGGCTGCTGACAGGGCCATCTGGTGCATGTTTGCTACAATCTACTGTCACAACTAGTGATGTTTTAACTGTGCTCATGATTCATAGCGTACGTGCACCCATAACTGTACTGGTTGACTTTCACCGTCAAACAGTGTGTTGCTAAGGTGGAAGACTTTCCTTTAAGACCAGAGGCTAATGAGTGAAACATCAACATGGTTTACACAGTAGCGTTTAAGTACATAAATTCAGAGTCAGTCTACAGTGCTCTTATATGAGATACCATTTGATGCCATAAAAGTAAGGATTAATTATTTTCCACAAGCACTTTCTTGGCATTAGAGGAAAACATATTCAATAACAGTCCTCATTACCGACTCTGTCTATTATCTTTGGGAAGCACAGACAATGGAGGCCACAGTGGGAATGGGCAAGACTGCAAGGGCTTTAACTACAATAAAAATTCTTGTAGTGCTCCAATATATACAGTTCTTCTGCTAGTCTGTGTGCATGGGTGTGTGTGTCTGTGTGTATGTGTGAGATGCCCTTATCGCCACCACACCCTCATCTGTCAACTGTGATGCCTGACCTGCATCCTGTGGCACAGTAACTTAAAAAAGTAGCCCCATAACGGAAACACATGAGATAATGTTGACATCTCCTTTTTTTGTGTGAGTCATTCTTGAGATATAAGGTAGGATACACAATGGAAAGCACATATTTCTCAGTGGAGTCACTAAGACTCATCACAGAACCTTTAACAGTTAAGGTTTACTCATACATGCAAATGATTAGCACTGATGCAGAAAGTTGCCTACAAATATAGTAAAATCCTTTCAAATGCAACTTTGTATTTTCTGCACTGCATGTATATATGCTGTGTCTGTAAATATATTTTAGATCCTCAATATTAGCTCATGAATGTTTTTTCAACAGGGTGAGGTCTTGTTCCACATTAAAAGCGCAGTTAGGTTAATGGGTCCTTGACAGCTGTGATTTACACACCGCAATGACAATGGAATTACATAATATCTATTACAATATCACAAGAAGAACGGGACACAACTGGATTGCTTTCAGATATGCGCTACGTGTATGTGTGTGTGTGTGTGTGTGTGTGTGTGTGTGTGTGTGTGTGTACTGTACAGCTTGCATTTGTTTTTTTATTGCGTATACCCTAGACTGATGGTAATCTTGTGACTAGAAACCATTTATTCAAAAGAAATTCAGCATATGTAACCTTCTGACGACTCAAAATTGAATTAGCGTATAATACAAAATTAACTCTGCTTCCATTGCCAAGCCATCCTTAAAATTGAAAATTTCAAAGTTAAAAGTAGGGGGGAAAAAACAACTTTTTAAAAAAAAATTATTATTGTGGTTTTACTAGTGAATTGGGCATTAAATAAAATAAATTAGCATTTCAGTACCCCCAAGAATTTATATCTGCAAAACACATATGTCCTGCTCTACTTTTTTTCATACAAGTATACTTTACATCATTTTGTTTTTGGTTACCATTTCCTTGTAATAATTCATTTGGAACACAGGATTTTGTGTGGTCACAGCATTACATTGGTATGTCAAAGGATACTGTACATTGCAGTTTACTTTTAATGTCCTCCATTATTCTTTCTACTGTGGAAAAGATACTGTTGTCTTCACAATAGTTTTCAGAGTACAGTGCTTCTACATGTGGATGACAAAAAAAAGGAAAACCCTGAATCCTTGGCCCCCACAGTGAGGCGATCTAGTGGTTCTTCTATGTTGCAGGGGGAATTTTTGTTGGTATGGTGTGGGTCCACTCGTTCCCCAGAGGAAACTGTCACTGCAAATCAATACTAAGTCATTCTGAGAGAATGCCTTTATCTTTTGACAAAACATTTCTATACCAATGGGAATGGTTCCTTCCAGGATGACACTGACCCTATTCAAAGTACACAAAGGGTTACAGAATGGCTCCACATGAATGAAAATTTTGTGAAACACGCACTATTGGTCTTCAGAGTCACTAGATCTCACAAATCAACTGAACACCTGTGGGAGCTTTTGAACCGACAGATTAGACAGCGCTCTCCATCACTATCACCACAACGCTACATTAAGGATTATGTTTTGGAAGAACATGGCGTTCATCCATCCAGTAAAGTTCCAGAGATTCTATGTTAAGGAACACTGAAGCTGTTCTGGTGGTGCATGGCGGCCCAACACCTTACTAAGGCCTTATATTGGTTTATATTTTACAATGTCATACATGAATTCTCTACCTCAGTGCCACAAAAAAAAGCAATCCAGTAAATCCAGCAAAATGGCAATCATATATGGATTCGGAGAAGTATAGTATTAGTGATGATGTCCTCAGTATTACATAGGATGAGACATATAAGACCACCAATTCTCACAGAGCTTTAACTGGAACCTAAAAAAGCAACTAACTCTCATACTGGCTGATCTAATGTTCCAATACAGTGGTGCATTAATATGACATTAGACTAAAGCGTTCAGATTGAGGGGATTAACATTCCCCAGGTCAATCCATGCACACAGACTATGACTTCATCCCCAATAATTTTTTAATTCTTCTTGTGTTAGAACATATAAAATGATAAGGCTGTGATTGCATTCCAACTTAGTGTTGCATATCATGTTCTCCTCTGTTTGTGCAGCCTACAAGGTCTTCAAAATATTATGTAAATCAGAGCTTGGCAAACAGGCCTGCCTATTGTGAGGCCATACCGGTCATCCTTTAGCTTAAGTAATTCTCACTTAACTCCCCTGAGATCTTAGAACAAAAAGATTAAACTTGACATTCTGATTTGATTTTTAATTAAAAATGTAGAGAGTTGAAATTGCCACATTTTGCTTCGAGTGCGCCTATAAACTGCATGTGTGCATTTGAACAGCACATACAGAGAGGACATTATTTCAGAGTGCAGGGTACGGTAAGGGCCACTACAGGTTTAGTGTCTTTCTGAAGACAAGTTGAAAGGGATAAAAATATTGACCAATGGAAAAATGACTGCACATGTAATGCTAAATCTGAGAGATTAAATCCAACCCAATGCCTGTTTATATAAGAGGACTTTACACACATGTAGTTATATTGAGTTATATACATGAGCAAAGGCAGCCATTACTGCAATCTGAACTCAGACAAAAAAAGACAAAGGACTAGCAATTGAAACGTAGGATACTCAACAACACAGGTCTGATTTGATTATTACAAAAGGCTTAGAACATAGTATTTGCACAAGAGGGAGAGTTCAATGTCTGCCAAACATACAGTGGATCTACTATGTTTTGGTGTTGTTTAGCAGGTAATGGCACACAATTTATTGCAAGTTGTCAGGTTGGTAGAAAAACAATGGATTTAGCCAATTATTCTGAATGTATCTACACAGGTGTTGATAGAAAAAGAAAAAAGAAAAATAAACAAAGGTTTGCAATAGTATAGTGCCAAAACTGAAGTTAGGTTAGAACTCAAACAAGTAACAAGACCAAGCAAGACTTTGTTTGCATTATAAGGAAAAAGACTTTTTTTTTTTACTTAGTATTGAGTAACAGGGCATCAGATATTTGCATTTGTTTCAGTCATTGCAGAAATCAGTGAAAGATCATGTTCATGTTAATCCTGTTGGATTAATTGCATTTCAAAATCAACAAATTAATCAACAAATTCTAACTTTTGCATAGGTCTGTACTGCTCATCCTTTTGGCACCTTGCATTCAGTAGCAGGTGTTCAGCTGTTTCATACACGTGTGACTTGAACAAACTTGTTCTTGGATTCTGTTGTCACCATCAGCCTGCCTCAACTTGTTCCTTGCTCGTGTGTGTCAGTTTATTTACTAAGTTGTTTCATTTTCTTTAAATAAAAAAAGTAACTGCAGACAGCTTCAAAGATCAATTTATATTTATTTAATGCGCAATTGTGTCAGTTCACCTCAACTTAGCAGATGAGAAGCCTCTTACAAAATCTGTTCACCGTGTATTATTTATGCAGTGGTTGTGGACAAAGGATACACTAGCTCAATATTCAAAACATCTGTGCACAAAAGGGTGGGATCTGGAAGGAGCAGGACTAACTGGACTTATATACATAGCTATGCATATTTAAAATTATTTGTATATAGTGTTGGCTTTCTGAGCTTTGTGAGTTAATGTGGATATGAGAATATGCATATAGTGGATTAAAATGGCTAAACTGAATTAAAAGTACCTATTTCTTTAGTGGAGGCTACACATGACAACAGGGGATGCATGCAGGGAGGAGTCAGCCTGGCTGCAAAGACTCCAACAGCAGACTGGCTCTGGCCCAAACACTGAGGACCAATGAGTGCAAACACACCCTGTCTCTGCACACTTCCACACAATATACAATACAGGCAAATCCCAAAAACTTGGCTCAGGCACAAAAGGATCTCATTACCTCAAATGCCTCCAGGGAGGTATGGATAACTGAAATGGATGGAGACTGGGGATTTAACTAATAGCATCCTTGTCTAGTGTCTTCATTTACACTACCTTTTCTAATTTTTGCTGCTGCACTAGCCTCTTCATACCACTGACATATGATTGGTGTTGAGTTGCGTAGCCAACATAGCTCTTACAGGAGGGGTGTGGTGACAACGTGTGGAGCAACACTCTCCCCACTCTCAAAACACTACCGTCAAGGTCGCCCTCAGCCAAGCACTTAAAAGCCTAAATGCACCAGCAGTGTCCAGTGACTATCAGTATAAAACTTTGATTGGTAGTACAGTAGCTCAGTAACTAGCAGTGTTGAATCACAGTGTTTGTCTTCTGGCATGGCAGGAATTCCATGCAGACATGATAGGCAGGAATACTCCTGCCATTGCCCTTCATCAGGGAACAACCATCAGAACCGGAGCTGGTCCACTGGTATGAGCTATGGCTGCTGGACAATTCTCATTAGGATCAGTCAAATAGATTTGAAAACCTCCATAGAGAAAAGTAGAATATTCTAAACTGAGTAAGCCAAACATTTAATGGCCAACTGTCTCAGCACAAAGCTGATCAAATGACTCCCTGCTGTAGAGTGGATGAATACCTGTGCTGAGAAAAATAATACATGTGTAATAGAGAAAAGAAATGCTGACTGCATGTGCTATAAGTGCTACATGGCACGGCACATTCTGCTAAGCCTTCAATTACAGCTGTGCAGCAACAGAGAGGTCAGCCTGTAGGAGTGACGCATAAAGAGCACAGAAGGATCTTATTACCTCAAATGCCTCCAGGGAGGTATAGATGACCGAAGTGGATCGAGACTGAGGATTTAACTAATAGCATCCTTGTCTAGTGTCTTCATTAGCACTCATTTTTTTCCCTAGTTTTTGCTCCTGCACGAGCCTCTCTATACAACTGACATATGATTTGTGTTTAGTTGAGCCTCTGCACTCCACCTCATGATCAGCTTTACATTGGCTCTGCCACTGGCACACTACCCTTAGTAACTGTCAATGAAGACTTTGTCTATGGCAGCCTTACAGTATGATGCAGGGCTAGAATTACATGTTTTGTAAAAGCCACCCCCTATGTTTTGCCACTGCAAGCCAAGGAATGTGCAGGAAAGCATCGCTGTTGAACAGCCACACAGTCAGGAATGTATTCAGGCAGCAGCACCCGTCCTGGGGTTTCTGCGGTTGAGTGGGAAGAAAAGTTTTTGGCTGAGTTGGGTGAAGGCGAGGTTACTCCTACTAAGCATCTGTCTGCTGTGCAGGACCTTTCAAAGGAACTGGCTTAAGATGACTACAGTTTCACTTGAGCCCCTCCCAAATATGAGTCACAGTCTCACTCTGTGCTGCATATAGACAAAATCATTCAGGTGTGAAGGACTCTGCTTGTGTCATGTATGACTCCAACCAGAACAAGAAATGATTGTTTTGTCTGCCTACGTAATGGGGGCAATCTACAGTTACTGTTCACTCTAAAAAAGAGCTCATGAATGGATCATGTTACCATGTAGTTTGCAGAAAGGAGCTCATTCCTCAGAAACAATGTAGACTCAAACTACAGCTTGAGTTTATTCTTTTTTCAGATTCTTAGTCCTTATACTTAAGATCACCTTTATTTACTTAAATGCTGACAAATCCAAATGTCTGTCCTAGCTACATAAATAAGTTTGAGGACTTCCTTCTGTTTGTTTCAAATCCTCACTGCCTCAACATATGACTTGGGGTGCTTTTTTAAGATTACTTGAAAAAAAAAAAAAGCTTTCGCATAATCAACAAGGAAATTAGTCACTAGCAACATTCCTACTTCTTGTGACATTTTCCACAGTTTTACTGTCCATTGGCTGGTTTTAATCAGTTTTCAGTACACCGTAATTCAGACCTTTGGCTGATTGAACCAGCAGACACTGAAAGGATCCATTCGGTAAGTAAATATTAAGTTTCTTATTGGTTTTTATGCACTTTATCTGCAACTTTAGCCTCAGATATAATGTGTGCAGTAAACGCTAGAAGTTGATGCAGTCTATTTCTGTGTATTGACCAGAGAAGAGAGTTAGCATCCAGTAAATATTAGCTTTAATGTGAATTAGGAATGCTAACAAAGCTAGCCGACCAGTCGTAGCCTGGTTACAGTTAAACGTAGCAGCATTAAGTTAAGGATGTTTGTTGTGTTTCATGTAATCAGGCTGAAGTGCGTTGTGTTACTGTAATGTGCTGCATTGAGTTAAAAAAACTGTCCATGGAGATGCTGGTTCACGTTAATTTGACGTGACTAAAACAGTACTTTATGGTTCTATCAGTAGCCTTGGATATCTGTTGTCTGATGTTCAACTAGATAAAACTGTTTATCTACACTCTGATCTTTAACATGCTTTTCTTTTTCTTTTCTACAGCTGGTTGTCTAATGACTGATGCACATGTTGCAATATTCCTTACTGCAGTGTAGAGTGAAAGAATAAACACCCAGAACAATACCAAAAGTAGTGACAGTTAAATCTAACATTTAAAATGCAGCACAGAGAGGCTGAAGAAAAAAATTTTCTCTCCTAAGTGTGAAGCAACTACAGGCCTTTCTTTCTTTAAGTGCTTGGAAAACTATACATGAAATAAGAAATGTTTCCAGGGTTAATTTAAATGAACCTCTGCTGTCGTTTGCTGATACTGTGATGTCTCTCTTCACCTCAGGTGTCTCATATTCACTGTGAGCAGCTTCTGGGCAAATATTACTGTCTACTTGCTTTTTGCTTTATTTAAAATCATCATTGTGCATGAAATTCCAAATCAACATGAAACACCTAGCATTGAGAAATTGTGTCCTCATGCACACTCACGACTTGCATCACACAGGCTTCATGTCAAAAAACAACTTGGGGAATCTTTTAGTCAGTATACTGTCAGCTGTTGGCAAACAATGCGTTGAATTGCATTTGCTACACAGTGTTGTGTAACTGATTTCCCTATAGATATGTCATCACAAGATTAGAATCACACTGTCCTAATTATCTTTACATGTTGTATTTAGCAGGTATGCACAGCAAAACAGTCGGTCTGTTGTGTTTGACTGTTAGGCAGACTATAGCAGACTGCCACATGTTGTAAGCCTTTAAGTCCAAAAAAAGAAAAAACAGGTAACAGGGAAAACACATTTTCATTTTTTTATCTCTCACACTTTTTGCTCTCTTCACCTTTCTACTTTCCTTTCTGTTTACCTGTTCATTTCCAAATCTGAATGCATTTCTACAGATCTCAAACGTCAAACAAGTGCACAGGTTTTCAATGCTCTGAGAGCTCTCGAGTGAAGGCCGACCATACCCTGAAACATACAGTCGACCGCACACCATCTCACTTCCTTGGCAACCGTGACTCATTTCCCTAACAACTCTGCAAGGACAGCTTCATAAAAAGGGAACCTGCAGCCACTGCACAATTAGTCACAGATGGATGCTGTTATGAAAGCAATCCCTGATTTTAAGTTATGTTAGGACAAACAGCGATCCAGTTATGATAGATGAGCACAGATGCAGATAAGAAGCAAATATTTATTATTGATTGATGGGCACGTGGTTGCTGCCCTCTAGAAGAGTAGTAAGTGATCCTTAAAGGCTATAAACGTCAAATCCATTTCTTATATACTGACAAATGGTAGAGATGTAGCCGCAAATGCACAACACAAATCATTATTGTGACAAAAGGTATCAACTTGAAGGTAAGCTGGCATCACAGTATAGACTAAAAAAACATAATTCAGTAATGGAATAGCATTATTTTGACAATGTGACATCTGAGCCTAAAGCTTTGGGTTGCTCCACTGGGCCACTTCGTTCCAGCAGCAACAGCAGGGGCCCGTGTGACGGTTTCACAAAAGAAACAGAGAACGTGTGTGTGTGTGTGTGTGTGTGTGTGTGTGTGTGTGTGTGTGTGCGCGCGCGCAGCATTAGTGGTGGCTCCTATTACATTTTCATTTTCCAACTACTTGCGTGATCAAACATTTGTAGTGTAAGAGATATATCTATTGTTACTCATTCTTGAATGTAGTCTTAATAGACAAGTAGACAAGCAGCAGTAGTGGAGCAGGAGAGAGAAGACAGAAAACAAAGCCCAAGCACAGGCTGAGATGCAAAATAGACGACACAAGGTTCAATGATTCTACCACAATCATCGTTGTGAGTTTCAACCATCAGCGTAATTTAAGTAATTTGTCTTCTGTGTCAAGACTAAACCAGTCACCAACCAAAACAATACAGTCCTAAATGGTGTGATATCAGTAAAGTGCATACATGATATTGTTTAACATCTCAGTAATACCTTACAGCAAATGAGACAATATGTATACTAAATAACTTTGAAAAACACTGCTAACTGAGGATAAAGGGCTCACTTGAGGCGAGTAAAGACACAATTTGTGTTTTGCTCATAAATCTTGACATGCTACAGTGTGTGAGAACTGACATTTCTGACATTTGTATCCCTACAGTTGAAGTTTGCTTTCTGAGTGATTCTCCTCAAAGACTGCACCACTATTGCTGCCTGGAGGACACAAGAACGCACATCAAACTCAAACACCTAGGGCATACTTCTGTTGCATCAGAACAATCTGGCAACCTTTGCCGTTTCATTTCCAAAACTGGATAAATCTCCATTATTTAATAAAGTTAGACTTTTTTTTCTCTACAGTGATAATATGGATGTGTAAGGTGAATGAGGGCAGGAGTTGGTGGTATTTGTGGTTGCAGAGTCTGGGTCTTGAAGATTATTGAGTTCTACTTGAAAATAAAACAAAATTGCTTGAATAATGTTAATTTTGGTAGATAATGCTCATCCATGGCATCTAAGTAATGGCATGACTAAATATGTCTCTTTGCTTAATGTATATACACATATACAACATACACTGAATAATAAGTCCTATTTTGTGCAGTAGGGATCAACCAATATGTGTGTTGTTGTTTGTTTTTTTAGGGCCAATGCCAATAATTGGTAATCAAGAAAGGTCGATAATACATATTTGGAACAGCTATACATTAAATGTAATGTTTTAACAGCATGTGTTTTCATTATCTTTCACTGTTCCATCACTTTTATTGCCCACTAAGGTCTATATCTTAAGGCACTATTAATTTGTGTTTTCCAGACTCTCTTTCAGGGTAGGGCAGCACTGTGACTCGGTGGGTAGCACTGTCGCCTCACAACTACAAGATCCCTGGTTCACTTCCTGGCCTGAGAGCTTTCTGTGTTGAGTTTGCATGCTCTCCCTGTGCCTGCGTGGGTTCTCACCGGATTCTCTGGCTTCCTCCCACAGTCCAAAGACATGATGAGGTTGATTGGTAATTCTAAATTGTCCATCGGCGTGAATGTGATTGTGCTTGTTTGTCTCTCTGTGTAGCTCTGCGATAGACTGGCGATCTGTCCAGAGCGCCCCCTGCCTTTGCCCTGAGTCAGCTGGGATAGGCTCCAGTCCCCCCCGCGACCCTACAGAGGATTAAGCGGTGTATAGATGATGGATAGATGTATAGATAATGGATGTATGTAAAGCTAATAGATGGATGTTTCAGGGTAATTTATGGCTGCCGTCTAACTTAGCCACTAGCTGTGAGGGTAGCCTTAGCCACAGTGAGAGTAGCTAATTTCCTGGCTTGTGGCAATGGTTTGTGTTTCTTGTTCAGTTTTTGGCAGCCTCTGCTTGAGACACATTTCTGAGACCACAAAGTGAATACAGACAGAGAGAGGTGGCTACATCAGACCTGAAGTAGCACATTTAACTCATCAATAATCAGTCAATAAATGAAGTTTGAATTGTGCAGCCCTACTGCCTTTACCCAGTTGCAATCCCAGCTTTTATCTAGGGATCTCCACTCTATTCATTTGACAGGTCATCTACCAGCTCTTCTTTTCATACAGAGAGCCAATCCTGGCTAATCACTCATTAACCAGCCAAGCACAATGAGTGGCTTGTTGAAACAGCAAAGTGCCGAAAGCCTCCCTGTGGCAGGCAAATACGACACACTTTTGAAAGACTGCACATGCGCATACAATAACAACACAAAACAGCATACACCAAGTGCAGCCCTGTGTCCTAACTAAACAACTACAAAATGTCACACTTGGTAAGCACTACATGAAAAGTTTATCTTTAGAGTAAATATAAAATCACTATAAGACAAATAGCATTAGTAAAATCTCCACAAATATTAACTGACTCACGAACCTCACTAAAAATCCTTCTAAAATCTTCCATACAGGCTATAAGAGTTACAAAGAATACTGATGCCTTGGAGCTGTTTATTGGTTATACTGCACATTCTCCTCTCCATTCAGTGTCCTTAGTTACTAATGTCTTTCACAGGTAAGTTTTTCATTTCTAAAGTGAGTTCTGCAAAATCTGCGTCTCAATGGCACTTCTCCAGATGAGGTGCTCTCATAAGCATTACATAATGTCCTTGAACCACAGCAAGCACAATATACTGAAAATGAAATGGGGAAAAAAGAGAGAGAGCAAGACACCCACACATCTGCACCATCCACACTCAACAAGCATTCACAGGAGGCATGCACTGGCTCATGTTGGCTGCAGGGTATTCCAACGTTCGACACAGTATACCATCAAGAAGTTAGACACACAAGGTCATTCTGTATGTATTCATGTGACCTCAAAACATTCTGCTGTCAACAAGTTATCCAGCACCAGTTCATTATAGGCATTTTAGACAAGATCTAGGAGTCTGAATATACGATTGTTTCTATATTTTTGGTCATAAATAATTCACTTAATGATTCACTTTAAGGGCTGCAAGGTGGCTAGGTGGTTAGCATCGTTGCTAGAAGGTCACCAGTTCGCATCCCGGTGAGGACACCCAAGATCTTTATACATGGAGTTTGCATGTTCTCCCCGTGCAGCGTGGGTTCTCTACGGGTTCTCGAGCTTCCTCCCACACAGTCCAAAAACATGTTAAGGTTAATTGGTGATTCTAAATTGTCCGTAGGTGTGAATGTGAGTGTGCTTGGTTGTCTGTCTCTAAGTGTAGCCCTGTGATAGACTGGTGATCTGTCCAGGGTGTCCCCTGCCTTCACCCTAAGTCAGCTGGGATAGACTCCAGCCCCCCTGCGACCCTAGTGAGGATTAAGCGGTGTATAGATGATGGATAGATAATGGATGGATGGATTCATTTTGAGTTTCTGCATACATCAAAAGACATTTTATCACCTAACTACTAAAGACAGATTGGAATGAGTTTTTTCACAAAAGTTTATTAATTGAAATATTCGACAAATAGGACAAGCTTTTATTTAATGGCTCTCCATGGCATCCCATCGCACTGATCTTTTACAAACAACAACAGTAAGCGGACACTACCTTCTATAAGTATGGCGACCCACATTAGGCTTTCTTTTTCTCTTTAAAACCATTGCTCTCCCATCAATGATGCTCCAGCTGCTGCTCTAGTTATTGCTTAAGGAGTAGAGTCTGAAGAAGCTTTTCAAGAGAAATCTTGTATTTTGCAGATTTGCAAATACTTCAGCCTAAGGATGTTTCTTTTATTTAATTTACATTAATGAATATATGAAATACAGGTCACATATGAACTAGAGGATACCAGGTGTCCAGGTGTAGTAGAGTGTTCTTCAGGTTGTCTTAACACCTTTTCCCTTTAATGATTTTAAGCTTGCATTTACTTTGGTTTGGCTGCACTTCCTTGAAACTGTGCCATTACAATGACCAAACTGATTAAGTCTGCGGGGACTGACAGTTCCTGTAATGATCCTTTTTATTATTCACATGCAATTTGTCAAACCATAAAATTATATTTCCGGCTCACACTACCATAAAACGTAATACAGACACTGTAACAGTCATGCATAATGTAATTTGGAGCAGCCGTACGTCAAACTCTATTGCAATTAAAAAGGAAGCCTTGAACATAACATTTGTTAGACCTGGGAAAGAATGGACACAGGTCTTGTCTAGTAACATGGTGTTGGCAAATTGGTGGGAATCATTCTAAAATGACTTTAATCACATAAAGAAGTACATGTGACTTTGCAAAAAGAACAGACCACCAGACAGTCAGCATGTGTTATCCGTCTAGTAAAGGGTTCTATAATGAAACTAAGTGAACAGTTGTACTAAAATGTGTGGAGGTAAGTCTTAATTGTGTTTTTATTAAGTTTACATCACTAACTTTAGCAGCATGAATTCACATGGTTTGTAGTCTTGTCTTTACAACTGTCAAGGATCTAGGATAAGAAAAATAAGCATTAAACATAGAAAAAAATAGAAGTGCTTGCTCATGGATTCCATTGGACATTTAAACAGAGAAACTGAGTCTCCTGCAGAGTTGATGACGTCAAGGACAGAAACCTTTGAACCTTGTATGACTTTCGAGAACTGGTCCCAGTGGCATCCAGCTCATTTTCATTGTTTTCCTACAGCAGGGAGCATCCTACGATTTCACAGCACACCATATGCAAAGTGATCTCGGTAGTGAAAGATGGACAGATTCATCGCCAAAAGTGAAAGTCATCTCCATCACACGCTCTATGGCCTCACGTGCTTCGACTAGAAAGTACTGAGATGATGTTAGGTTCACTTTAAATAGATCAAACATGCTTAAGCAGTGTGAAAACAATCTGGAGAGCTTGGTGGTTCCGGTGTGCATGACAGTAAGTGGCCTGAATCACTGACCAATGATCTGATGACCACTGTTTTTGCTCTGTTTTTTATAGCTGTGTTTACATGTATGCCTTAAAAACCTCTGACGTGACACCTGTTGTGAAACGTGTATTATGAATACATTATGTCATAAATAATTTAGATATGACATTTGAAGCTAAAAGCTGACCATTGTGTTTCCTTAAACAACTTCACTTTAGCACTGCAAAAATCACTTTATGCAGCAAGTTTGTATGTCTCTCAAGGAAAAGCAGCATAGGAAAACAGAAAGATGAGCATTTAGAACATGCATGGCAAAGGCTGTGCCGAAAAAGGATTAGTGCTGATATCTAGCTGGAAGCACCAGAGTTGGAGTTAATGAGTCCGATTAGTCCCCAGTGTGTGTTCAGGGATTAGCACTGTCCATCTAGAAGAGCCCTCCTCATTTCAAGCCTGAAGGGGAGACAGCAGAGAGTCTGCTTGGAAGTGGATGAGAGAAAGTGAGGATGAAAAATGAGAATAGGAAGATGGGAGAAAGGGGTGAAACTGGAGAATTCATCAGCTTGGTGAGTGGCTAGAAGCATTTGGAAAACATCATGAGGTCTAATAACAGAAAATGCTCATTAAGTGAGCAACCCTGTCTGGCTGTGTGAGTGTGTTTATCGAGGGGAGAACAGGATGGTGTTTCTCTACTAAAACAAAGATAGGAATAAAGAATTCAACTTTAAAGAAGGACAGTAGGTTTATTTATCCTGATGCACATCTCTTCTCAACAGTCTAAAATACAGATCACACATGTACTTCAAAAATAATAGTGTTTGGGAGGTAATAGGGTTTACTGCATTAGTACTGCACAAATCAGATATGGTCTTGTGATTTGCTATAGTTAGAACTGCATCTGTTGTTGGAAAAGAAACCATTCTTCAAAACGGTATACCAGAAACGAGAACAAGAAAGATTCTGAAAGTCGTACAAAAGAAGAGCGCAAGCCCATTTCTAAAGAAAGCCTGCAAGACTCACATTTGCATTTCCTGTGGAGGTTCCCCATATTTCCTGTCAAGGTCACTGTCACTGTCAAGCAGAGAGTCAGCACAATTCTGTTTAGCACTGATGATAGAGCATAGAAACAAATTTGACCACTAATGGGTTTGTTTTTTCATTTCGAACAAAAGGAGTCAACCTAACAGTCAACCTAAAGAGAGCAAACACTTGTTTCATTTGTTCAGAATAGAAAAGCAGCAGTCGGTCAGGAACCAGCCAAAGCCTGGTAAGATTCATGAAACTGATGCGCAATTGTCCCCCAAAATCAAAAACATCTGATCCTTTTTGCACCACCGCATCACTGTCTGACTATGGACAGAACACATCAGTACACCCAACTAATATAGAATCTGAACATTAAACATTCTCTAAAAGAAATGCTCAGTTTTGGACAACCCTCACTGACAAACCCCTGAAAGTACTTAAACATCCCTTAGGAAACCTTCTTTACGCTGGCTATATGGTCAGCTGAGGCCGCCTAATAGAGGAAAAAGATACACAAAACAACTCTACCAATGCTTATTAAGAGACTAGTTACAAAACAACACTGAGGAAAGACTCTGACTCTGTCGTCACTCTAAACAGTACAGATCTGTTCTGGGGTTTTTTGTTTGTGTGCACGTATGTGTCTACACTGCACAACCCACAACAGATGGTCCCTGTCCAGCTCCATCAAACTGTAAAATCAATGTAATAACATGCACAAACACAACAAGGTTCCCATCGTGTCAAAATGAGATACATCACAGCATCACAATGGATAATTGGACACCAACGGCAAATGCCAATGTATGTGTCACAATTTAGATTACAGCCTTCTATGAAACGGCACCGGCATTGTAGCAGTGCACTGATCCGCTGATCCATGACCAAGAATTTAACCCTAACCTACTGTAGAGCTATCATGTAGTCTTATACATCCATTATACACAAATGATCTCCATACATCAAAACAATGCGCTGTGTCCTCTACCATTTAATTTCTGACCAGATTTCTCTCTGACATTGACAAACCAGTTTTGTTATGCTCACCACTCAAGTACATTTGATTTTATGACCTTATGGTCACTAAATTAAAGTGATGAAAAACAACGACTGGTCACCCAGCAAGCTACCTCCATTTACTAGAATTGACAAAGGGATTAACTTTGTAATCAACCAAATGATACTGAAATGATACCAACCACACACAAGCCCTCATCTTTTTGCAGTTGGGGCCACTGTGTCGGCTCTTTATATCAGCAGAAACATGAAGCCAAATGTATCTTTGTGCTCTGTAGTACAATCGCAGGAATGCATTTATCATCCATTCCCTGGGTTCGCACATTTTTTATACTCCCATTCTATTCAAACAAGGAATTCAGCTTGCAGTGCAAACAACAATAGCCATTAGGGTTAAGCAAACAGCTTTAATCAGCAGAACACCACTTACATTTTTTAGAAAAGAAACAAAATGTGATATCTTTTCACAAAACACTTGTACAGCTACAGCTCCTATTACCATGTAAAAGAAACTTCAAGACTGCCCTTTATCCAGTGTATAAACTACATGACAATACCTGGAAAAGAGTACATTACAACCTCAGGTCAGGAAAAGTTACAGCGAAGGAATTACACAGAAGACTTGGGAAAGACCACAATGGCATGTGATACTGTTTACATATTCTCCCCCAAATTATTTGTAATGCATTATCACAAGGAGGAATTGTAGTCAAAGCCAGTATATGGTATGGTGACATGAGTATGTAAGCTGTTTGATTGACATATTCTACTAATTGCATGTAAACTGATTTTGTTGAGCACTGACCAGCCACTGTAATCATTGTCCTTAAAATGTTAGTAGGAAGAGTTAGGATCTCTGCTTTCACATGAGCACGTCATCTCTGCTGCAGTTTTACACATGGGCAAAATTATAAATGTGTGGGCTTCATAAAAACATGAGATGTGAGGTTGACATTAAGCATCAGTAACTGTTCATTAACGGCTCATAAACTTAACAAAATATTTATTTTATACCAATGAAAGTATGGCTCTCAACACACACTGTGACTCACCGACACTTTACCATACATCTCAACCAATTAAGGACCATTCCTTGAACAGACAATAGTGGTAGATGTACACTACTCAGCGTTATTTCTCTGTGTTGTAAGCACTGTTAACAAAAACCAATTCAAATTCCTGTTATTGGGATTGTGGGAGAAATCTGAATATCTCAAAAACTTAACAATCATTTAAGTTTCAGAATTTTCTACTTTGATTTCCTTAAAAATGACTCTTGTTGCTTTCATCTAACAGTATGGCTGCACAGCTATGCGGTGGTACTTGGCCACGATTCAAAAGGTGCACATGACATCCATATCAAGTTCACATTAGATTAAGAACGTATAACCTGTGTATGACTTGTTTTAGTCAAATTATGCTGAATTTCACAAACACAAAGCCAACTAAGAAGCAGGACCGCAATTTAACCAGCTGCAATAAAACAGAAATCCTCCATAATCTTGTGACATTTCTATTGTTCAAAATCTTCCGCTTCATGTGGCAGCTTTTACAAGGAGACCAAAATCAGCAGCACAGGCACTCTGACAGAGGCACCAGTCCTGCGAAGCCAATGAGCACACTGTTCTAGGAAGAGATATGAAGAGATAAACTCCTTCAAGTCAGCGTCAGACAACACAGTAGCCCTTCTGCATACTTGCAAAAGGAAAGAAAAAAAACATTTCCTGTCCTGAAAATGTTTTGGGGTCAGGTTTAGTTAGAAGAACACTAGGTCACTGGCAAAAGACAACACAAGCTGACTGATAGACTTGTATAGACTTCAGTTTAAGTCCATCCCAAAAGAATTAACAGAAAGAAAAACTCACACTTGGATGAATGCACTGAAGCAAAGAAATTCACTGCTTCAGCAACACTGCCATAGTTAATTCCGGTCAATCAGGGACTGTCTATCTTTTGATAAGCAGTCACACAGTTGTAATAAATTCGTAACAGACCGACAAACCGGTGAAAATCATTAGAAGAAGGGACATTTACGAAGCATTTTCAGCTCATGTCGGAGAGCTTTGGCTGTGATGTTGGCTCGTAGTCATCTACAATAACGAAATCCTCATCAAATTCTCAGCGAGTTCGCACACGTATTCAGATTTGAACCTCCAACTCAACAGTTGCTCAGCTCAAGGCAGTAGCCTCGTAAGCTAGCTCAAGTAACCCCGAAATGCACCGACTCAACTTACAGTGAAATGACAACAGCAGACAGGTAAGAAGAAAAAAAAAACGGAAACCGTGAAAGAAGTCAATTTAAAAAATAAATAAACAAACAAAAACTTCAAACGTACATATTTTTTTTGTACAGACGTCGACTCGAAGTCTTCTGGGAACCGAAAGGCCTTGACAGATGTTGAAAGTTTTGGGCTGAGACAAACCGTCCAGTAGCTGTTTTTGTTTTAGCAACAATTAACCTTTTTCCTCCGAGCGGGGTGGCAGCAGCCGGAGTCGGGAGGGGACACACAGGTTGGAAAGCTTTCACAAAAGGAGACGTTTGTTCGTTAACTAAACACCGGTTTAGCATCTTACCTGAGCGGCGGCAGCAGCATCGTCCGGGAGATAAATCAGCACTAATGACGGGGAGAGGAGCGGGCTGTGAGCGCGTGCTCTGTTCCCCGCGCTCCTCTTCTCCTCAACCGTCCGTGCGCGCGCTGCTCCGGGCGAGAACGCCCCTCCCTCCCGTCACTCACACCCACGCGCCTGCCGACGCTCGCACACACGCGCTCCTTACTTCGTTGTATGCGGCCTCACTTCTGTTTCTTTATTATGCAATCGGACAGATCGGGGCTGCTTTCAAAAACACAGATTAATGAGCAAAACTAAAGACGATGCCCATAAAAAAAAAAATGTTTTATTGCAAGTTTAAAATCCAAATCTTATTATAATATTAAGGGAGACAAACTGAGCAAGAGGTCTGTCGACCCTCCTGCAGGAAATCTGGGCATCAAGTACTTGATTTCCTGGGCCTTTGTTACATCAGATTAATTGATGTAAAAATTAGTGTCATCATTGTTAAAGAAAAGGCAACATTCTACCTTTGCTTCTTTCATGATTTCATTGTGGAGACAAACGCCTGTGTTCCCTGAAATCTATACTTGGGCTGAAATCTATTCTCCAGTCTGCACAGTAAAGAAACAAAAGTCACTCCATCACCATAGCTGGGTCATTCCATATAGGATCTGCCAAATCTAAATAAGTTTCCGTTTGACCTCTTCACAATCAGATGACTTTTCTCTACAATAACTTTTATATGTTTAAATAAAGCCGAGCAAGATTTTACTTCCACAACATGAATGTCTTTCAAGCTACATAGAGACAGGTCAAAAGTTCATGCTTTTGAATTCACCAGACTTTCAGTTTGCTCTCACAACTTTTTATATAAAGGAAATAGTCACATGACGTCTTCAGGGCCGAAAAACACATTTGAGCTTTGTTAAAAACAGGAACCAAATCAATTTCTACATTCATTCTGAGCGCCTTTATGAACAAAAAAATAGTTTTGACACGGAAGGACTCTACAAGGTGACCTTTGATCAAATTGTTAAAATGCTGTTGAAACTAAGATATACCCCAAATGCTGATCCTTAAAGTTGTAATATAAAAAAGTGTTGGACAAAATGTTGGCTTTACATTATGATTCCCTGAATGGATATCTATTTAAGTTGGTTGAGGTTTTTAAGAGCTGAATTCAGTTTTTTAACCCTAAAAATTTCCCATGGCTGTCTGCTCTACGAGGAAGTCACGAGTGCTCAAAAATACTGGAAAATGTAATCAAAAAGCACATTGTTTTGACCCACCCTATGTACTTCAAGGGCCTGCAAATGTGAAAATAGTACGAAGGTAAAATATTGCATGGCTTCAATAAACACACTAAAGTCAGCTGACTAAGGGGGTCGGTGTCAGGCACTGATAGATTGTTCATGAAATGACCCAACATTACTTTATGTATTGAATGTGGACTGAATCATTAACATTAAAGAAGAGAAAAAGTCAGAGCATAAGTGAAAGGCAACACAGAATTCAATTCAATAACTCAGCAGAGCCTCACGTCAACAGGTGGTTTAATGGGACTGTTTTTATTGCATGAATTGTAATAGCTGCAGAGAAACAACGTTTCAGATGAATACAGTTGGGTTTGAAGCCTTCCTGCAGTGGAGAGAGATGGTCAGTGGACATTCAGATGGCACGGCTAATTTGATTCACCTTTCTCCTCGTCTGTCGACCACAAGACCAGCACTTATATACTGCATTTCAACCGCAACTGTAGCACTGGCGGATGAGGGGGGGTGGAAACCGTTCTTTTCAACATTGTATCAACAAATATAACAGGCTGTAAGTGGAATCAAATGTGCTTTACTGTCCTAACACATCATATTAACAGTGCTCCGTGGTGAGCATGACATTGTGTAGCAACAGTAGTTTACTGTGGAGTTGCATTGAAGGTGGTGGTTATTGCTGGCTACTCGTTTTACAGTGTGTGATTCTTGTCACATTTGGGAGAGAGACAACGAGGGGATTGCACTGTGCTTTGGTGTGTTACTCCCTCCAAGCAAGCACTCAACTTGACAGGTTTTCTATGTGCAGCTGCCCATTTGGTGAGACATCAAATCATTATCTGTCAATCGCAAAAATAACGTCCAAATGCAGTATACAAGCCCAAACTGTGTGGATTAAGACTTAGAGCAATGACTCCATCTACAGGTTAGTTGTTGTACTGCAATACCAGAAGGGGATTGACATTTTGTTGCTATGATAGTTTATAAATCGGGAAAAAAAAAAACAAATCAGCTCCCTTTTAGAGTAAGTAGACCAGCCACATATTAAAACAAAATTCTCACCATATGACTTGTAAAATGGTCTCTTAAATTTTTCAAAAATAACTTGGTCACTCAACTGTCACTGAGAAAACAAACAAACGAAAAAAAAAAAAAAATCCAGTGAAATAATAAAAGGTGGTATTTTACTGTACCTGAATATACCTGTTCCTGCCCCCCACCCCACCTCCCCTGCAACTTCCTATTTCAAATATAGGACTCAAAGATATGGGCTCTAATGTTAATAATACATTTATCCATACTATGTTCATATAATTAATAAAAAAATAAATACATTTAACAAATACAAATGATTTTTATAGTCGGTGAATTACCAAAGAAACAGATTATCGCCTACAGTCGTGTTGTTGACACATTTCAAGTGTAGGATTTTTCAATAAAATCATTATCAACCCTTATGTATTCAAACCTGTAGTCTTAAAGCCTCTACAATGGTGTGCCTGTGCTATTGAGTTGAATGGGGGATTGAGCTCCTTCCAGTCATCTATAGGGCTGTAATGTGAGCACTAGCTCACGCAAGGCTAAATGTTTGCACAATAGCACACTCACAGAGAGCAACCGGGAGTAAAAGTATATGCTGATGATTTCTGTTGGCAATGGGAACCGAACCAGCTCTTGGCTTTGGCCAAAAAGCAGCGGGCACAAGATGTGCATGTTTACATGACTTCAATCGGTATATCTTGTAAAAATGTCATATGAAACAATTTCTTCTTACTCGTGTTTTTAAACATTTTTTTTTGCGTATACATTTTTTTTTTGTACAAATCTTTGTATAATCTGTTTAGACATAACAAAACAGATTCAACCAACGGAAAAATCAACCAACAAAAAAATCTCATGCATAAGTTATGTCCCACTCTTACTGATTGCATTTGTAAGTGACCCTCTTTAAAAAACAAAAAAAAAAATCAGTGTACATGTTTGTTGGTTGTTCAACATAACATTTTTGTTTTTGTACATTTTAAGCCATTTGCTTTTTTCTTCTTTTTTTTTTTTCTCAATAAAATTTTTGATCCTACTTTCCAGCCAGCAGTTCCAGGTATTGCTCCAGAGTCCGCTCCAGACGCCTGACCTGTCTATTCCTGTACAGCAGGAGGCGCAAGAGGCATGTTGAGTAGGTGCTGGCTGTGGGAAGGAAAAACCGCTCCATAAAAGAAGCTGTCGGGAAGCAAATGAGCATTTACTCTTGGTGATTTCAGTTCAGTAAACCCATTTCCAATAACGATTCTTTTTTTCTTGTTTTTTGTTTTTTTTAGTTTTTTTTTCCTGCAAGGAATTGTTGCTTGTCACCCTGAAAAGCCTGACAGAGAGACAGATTCTGCAAATGTTTTAATACTAACAACCTCCCGAGGCTGGAGTCTGGCAGCAGAAGTGGGACAGGACAGTCAGTTGCAGACAAGGACGGGCGAGCGAAGTTACCCCTATCTGCAGAGGTCCTCTTGTGTAGAGTCACGCACATTTTTCCTCTTCTTGCTGTTGCCCTGGTGGTGTGGCTTGTTGCTCGGATGACTTTTGGTGCTGGAGGAGGAGTTCTGCTGCCCATGGTGGCCGCTCTTATGGTGAGAACGAGACATCCTCGCCTGGGGATACAGCAAAGACAACAGAAAAAAATACTGGAGAGTTAGCATGACACTTAAACCAAAAGGCAAATTAGTGTAAAATACAGCAGGTTAAAGTAGACCAAATTGTCCTTTAGGCTCAAGCTGAGGTTACCTTTCCTCCTTTGTTGTTTCCAGGTGGAGTGCTGGTATTGTGGCTCTGTGTTCGGTGATTACTGACCACAGCAGACTTCTCTCTGTGGGTGCTGGATCCCCTGCCAGACTGCTGCTTGGCCGTCTTACATGGTGTGCCATCTGAGTCCTGGGGGAAACCAACAAAATGTACGATTGAAGACCAAGATAATTATCTCGTGAAACTTTCAGTGCTACAGACAAATGCACTGATGCAATATTTCAAAGCTGTGTGTGTTTCTGCAGGACTGACTGCGTCGCTGGAGGTGGAAGTGGATGTCGTGGAAGACGGCGACAGTGGAGAAGAGGAGGGAGAGGAGCGAAGCGAAGGGGATGGAGAGGAAGAGTTGGAGGAGGTTTTGCTATGAGGAGCTGACGGTGGACCCACAACATCGTCATCGTCGTCGTCGTCGTCATTTGGAACGTTGTTGTTGCGCTCATCGAGCTGCTGGGACTCAAACAGCGCGACGTCGTTTCCTACAGAAGCAGAGAAGGGACAAATGTAGAATGAATAGGTCTTTAGTCTGCCTAGTGACAAGCTTTAAAAGCCGTGATTCAGCTGACAGGAAAGTGCTGACCTTAAGTGAGTCAGACTTTTATTGCAATAGAAACATTCAACACATTTGAGAACAGCTTCAACATACTGTTGAGTGGCAGATCATTCTGAGACGGGCTGCCCCAGTTCTTTCGGATCCATTCCCTGTATTCATCCACTTCTTGAGTCACCCGGATTATTCGGCCAAGTATACTGTTACAGGATAGAGACAGAAAAAAAAACCTGTTGTACTAGTGTTTATACAGCAGTCTGGACACTAATGCACTAAGCTTATGATTACCACTAAAGCAACAGTGACAATATAAGACAGAATACTGCAAAACCAAAGAGTGAAGAATAAAATCAGATCGTTAAAAATGACTCATTATCTGGCCCACCCTTTACAACGTCTGCGATATGTGATTAGCAAGTTATTTAATTAGTTTCTCACCTCTCAGTCTCATTGTTGGGGTAGTGCTTGGCAATGGGTGACACAGCGTGGCTGAGCACAACATAGGCGTAGTCGAATGCCTGCTTCACCTGCATGGCACCGTATGAACTCCGGCCGACATCGTTGTCTGTTAGGGAAAAAAAAAAAAAGACAGTTAGTGAGAACCTGAAAATGTGCCAATACGAATCATTCCAGTATTTGGCAAGAGATTAAAGTTTTCCACCTTTTTATGGCAACAGTTTCTACCCTCTAGGCTTTGCATCTATTGCTCCTACCTGGCTGCAGTGGGTCCTCAATGTAGAGCATGGAGGGTCTGTATCCATCCATCATGTTCTTCTGGACCTCATCTTTGGCAACGTAACAACCTCCATCCTTTATCCTGATGCCGGTTTTCAGGTAGTTGAAGTGGCGACCATAGAGCTCGAAGAATTCAATGAGCAGAACACCGATGTTGATCTTGGGACTGCACACATCCTCCCTGTAGTGAAGCTGGACATAAACACAAGTACACGTGAATGCCAGAATGATTGTAAACCATGAAGTGAGTGTCAATTTCAGTTGAACGTCTCTCAACATTTTTAATTATGATTATTTTGATTATGATGCATGATGGTCTTTATTGTACTTGGTGCAACTATAGAGTAATTGGTCCCATCTGTGTGTGTGTGTCCATCGGTCTGTGTGTCTGTGATCAGACACTAGCTCAAGTGCTAAGGTCGAACAAGTTGATATTTTACAGGTGAGCTTGGAATGGCCTCTCCTCGGAAAGATTAGATTTCGGAGTCAATCAGTGCAAAAATAGCTCTGCCTGAGGTCAAAGGCCACTTTTTCAAAAATGCCATATCATGGCTGGCAGAGACAACTACATCCCTCTACTGTGGGCCCTCTAGCATTGTATAGAGTTCTGTCTCTTAACTGTTTTTTGTTGAGAATTTGAGGATATTTTTCTTATGCAGGTGCTCAGAAACTACTTTTGTTGCAAACACCTGAATAAAAAAAAAACAGCTGAGTACACAACTGACCTGTAGGAAGCTGACAGCCATGAGAAAGAGACTGTAAGAGCCAATTCCACCAGTAAAAACCTCATTAAGATCCCTCTGCAGGAGGAACTGCTTCAGCACCAGGACCAGGTAAGGCAGCACAGGGTATTTCTGCAGGAAAGAAGAAAGACACAGTAAGAACATTTCAGGCAATGCATTCTGAAGTCTACAGCTCCATCTAGAGGAGGTGAAAAAGTCTTTGATTATTGGTGAAATCAACTCAAATTCTACTATAATAAGAAAACATCAACTTTCATTTCACATTGTTAGCAATTCGCCATCAAGTGGGTTGTTAAATAATTACTTGTGATCATCAGAAATTAAATTACATTGAAAAAGATTTTCGGAAACAAATGTCTTTCTGAAAGTTTTGTTAAAATGTTCAACTAAGAAACGTTTACACACTAAAATAGCAACCACATTAGCTTGTTTATGGAAGAATACTCGTTTCTATAAAGCCCACAGTGCTTGCACAAGTGAATTTCTAAGTAAGACAACAGTGTAGCCACTAGCTGTGCAACTGTACCTCTTTGAATTCCTTGATGAGCCGAGCAGCTTTCACGCCACTCTTCACATTGAAGCTGATGTCCACTTTGACCTCGGTGAAAGAGTCGGTCAGTTTGATGATGGGAACCTGGAAACACACATGACACCCAGTCAGAGAGGAAATCACTCCATTCCTGACACATGTACACAAACCTGCATCTATAATCTCCTACGAGTCTAATGTAAGCCTGAAAACAACACACACGCACATTTATACACCAACACTAATCCTGAACTAAAATCCTTGAGCAAAGATTTTAAATGTTAATCGGCTCCTGAGAATCCCCCGACAAAAGTGAAACTGGAAACACAAAGACAAAGCTTTATTCAAATCCTTTAAGGTCTGAAACGACAAACTCAAATAGGAGAAAAATCCATTATTCAGGCATGGTTTAAAAATAGCACAAATTGCTAATTGGAGCTTGAGAGTGGTTATCAGGAGAATAAACAACACCCAACGCAAAGGGCTCAGTCCAAGCTCACGGCCCATATCGAGTCTGTGAGGGCAACAAAATAAGCATATCGCCTCAATTTGGATGGAATCTACTCTTTGGGGTCAACTTTAACGTACTGTAAGTCACTGGAGGCATACCAAAGTTGTGAGGTTGCTGTTGGAGCGTCTCTTTAAGTACATGTCTGTGCGTATGCCTGAAAATAAAACACGTATGCTAATTGGCGTTTTCAGGGATTTGGAACTGTCACAGCAGCTTGTGTTAATTTGACCGAAAAAGCATGACAACTAAATCAGAGACCTCATTATGACTGACATCTGATGCTGCAGTGACAGAATAATTGCTGACTATAATCACACCTTTGCTTCAACTTGCCGATTCACACGGTGCCAACATCTTACCAAGAACAAGATGCTTGCCAGGCACAATAAGTCAAATGAGGGTATGTAATGTAAGTAACAAGTGTTATAAACTAGAATATGAACCTACTTTAACTGATAAAGTTATTATGGCCAAATAATGCCTCCTGCATAAACAATAGTACATGTGGTGTAAATTTCTACAAGGGTCTACTCCAGAAACTTATACGTGTACCAAGACAACTAACAACACTCAAAACAAATGCTCGTTCTGAGGAGAGACTGTACAAGGAGATTGTCAATAATCAACACCTTTATAACTCATCAATATTGGAGTTGTAATTAAAGTTTGTGTTGGAATTTTTTTTTATGAGTGCTCAAACACGGTAGGAAGTTTCTGTGCTATGTCCGTCCACTGTGCTTGACACACTTATGGAGCAATCTCACTAACACAGTGATACAGCACAATCTGTAAGCAACTGCTAAAGTTTGCATCTGTCACTGCACGTAGAGTTGGAAACCATGACCTGACCCGAACAACTGACAGCAGGTCACGAATCTAGAAATTGATGCACCAACATAAATCATATAGAGGCAAAGTGCCGCTCCCTCTGATGTGCTCCGTGGGACCTTATTTATGAAACAAATACGTACAGTAGTCAAAACCATAAAGAAAAATGGCTTTGATCTCTCTTGAATTGGGCCAGTTCCAAGTCAAAGAAGTCACAGTTTGTCAAAAAGTACTATGTATACATACTGTTTTCTCTTCAGTTAACTATGTCTCATACAACATACGGCACCAACACTTGAAATAGCTCACCTCGTTCCAGAATAAAGAGGGAAAAAGTACCCAAGGAGTTGAAAATCGCTACAAATCTGGCCATGTTCTGAGCTACTGCTATGCAAATGCAGCAAATCCATTCATCTGCTTTGATTTTCAGCAGCTTTTGGGTAGTTTGTGGAGAAAGAAAGTTAGAATGACCTAACTTCTGTGCCTTTTGGGTGAGTTTTTTTTTTCTTCTAATTGCACATTCTCACAGTTTTATACCTCAACAGTTTTACGACAAACTGTAATCGTTTTAACCTGCAAGATGATCTTTCGAATGGATGAACATCATATGTGTTATTGAAGACACAATTCAAATTTGATCAAAATACTCTCTGTCCCTTGCTGCCTATTTTTTTTTCCAAAATAATGCCTTGTGCTGGTGTGGCAGAAGAGGTTGGCCTGTCCACATCATATACGGGTAGCAAGCCAACAATCTCACTTTTTAATAAACTCCTGTAAAACCAGAGAAATCTTATTTTGCAAGTGAGTGTAGTCGTACCGTGGCCTTGTCCAAAACTTTGATGGAATTCTCATCAGCAACATTTCTCTTCCGGAGAGCCTCTTCCAACGTCCAGAGTGGGAGCGTCTCCCACTTCCCAAAGACTACCAGGTCAATGTCACTGGTGGGGGGGAAAAAAAACACAAGAGCAAACAAAATATTAAAGTGCAGTTCCTTCAACAACACAAATTACAGAGCAGGAGCGATTCAGATAAAAGCAAAACAATACAAGGGCTTCTAAATGATCAACTACAAAACCATCTGCTGAAGCTACTCTAGCTGCGTATGCCTGGTAACTGATGTCACTAAGTAACTCAACAGCCCCACCACCTAAGAAGTGTCTCTGGTATGAACTGGTTTGTTCCTGGATATATATTCCTCAACCTGCATTTGTAGTCACTTTTTCCTCTACGTTGCTGTCTGGCTGCAGGAACTTGGAGAATATACAGTCGTACAGCCATTTTTAAATGTCCCCCACATGGTAGCTCACTGCAGACAGATGGCTTTGCTTCCCTCTTGTGGAAAAGCAATGTGCAACTTCTGACAGAGCTGAAGGAAGTCAGCCAATGTTTACCAAGTCCATGTGTTCACTACATGCAAAACGTTGCACACAAACAGAGCTCAACAGTGCAAGCATTTCACTAGCATTCGCCACTAAAAATAGATGTGCGCAATTTGTCAAACATATTTAGGAGCATGTGTGCGAAATAAAAACAAAATTCAGCCCAACAGCGATCGCACGACGACGACGACGACGACGACAGTGATGTGGTCACTGCACCGAACAACACAGTTATGCACGTGAAGCGACCTGCAGCAGCTGTGGAATCACACACTGCACATTCAGTGGATTTATCTGTTTGACTTGTTGTTCTGCCAATGATAAGAAGAAGCTGACATACAGTAATACTGTGTGCCTTTCAGTACTGTTATCGGATGTCACAGGTTGAAAACAAGCAGCAACTCAACAGCTCAGACAAACTGCAGACACGCAGGCTGTACCAGTGTTTATTAATGAACATTAATCTAATTGTTTATACTGCTAAAAAAAAAAAAAAAAAAAACTTAAAATAAGTACAAATAATTAGGAGGCTAATAAATAAACACAGTCTGAAGCAGAACTAACTAAAACGCTAGATTAGGTTTTCTATTCAAACAAGTGGAATTATTTTGCTTAGAAATGTTTCCTCTCATCTCTTTATTAAAAAACAACACGGATACATTTTCATTACATCCCTCAAATTCTTAACGCACTCCCAAACTGTTAAACTCAGGAGCACATGTTTTCCTTGGCAAAAAGCAAGCGTCTAGCCTGAAGCATACAGTATAAATAAGACCGGCACAAAAGCAAACGAACACATTCACAGCATAATTTATCTAAACCTAGGGCAAATACAATCTCTAAAATTGTTACCAAAACAAGTCTCACACACATACACACACCCCACCCTCTGATGCACAAGCATCAACACATAGCTTAGTCCTATTAGTGCTCAGCATGGGGTCAAAGAGTCCGCTAATCCAGGAACTCGTCTGTGTGCTGAGGGGACGGTCGTTTGCTGTTTTCTGGTAGTTGGTCAGGAGTAGCAGGTCTATCTGAGTTTTTAGAAGTTCCAGGATTAGCATTGCTGGCTAGACAGAGCACTTTCTCCATGAGCAAGTTAAGTATCTTTAGTGAGAAGCCAGTTCACGGTCACAGTTTGGCAAAGGTAAAAAAAAAAAAAAGCATATTTTTAAAAGCCCTAAGTAGTTCAAGTGCACGGCTCACCTTGTCGGCAGATAAAGACCAGTGCTGAAGCTCCCAAACACTTGGACCTGGAGAGATAGGACAAGCACAGTTACACACATATAGATAATCTTTGTGTTTTGGATAAGTAACTTATTAGTTTGAAAAAAAAACATCCTCCAACTCACTATCATTTATTACCATGATTCTTTTATCTCTTACAGACTTTGATAGTTCTTTCTGACAGACTGGTGTGGACTGGACTGAGGGCAAACTGTCACCAAGCACATACCAAGTTAGCATTCTTTGATTTTCCCACGCTACGCTTCACTACCATGAAAACCTGTTCTTCATGCTGCACAAATAATATTATTTTACAGCTTAACTTAGTGCTGATTTATTGGCATGCCCAAGCAAACTGCAGAAACATATAAAAACCACTCCTATTCAGAGTTTAATGTTGATATGGAAATCAATACTGGCAGGATGTTTACATGTAAAAAAGCCTCTTTATCCACTGATCTCCTAACCTGGACGCTATGGCAAGGACGAAAATATCAACCCTTCCTTTTAACCTCCCAGCGAGTGGTGCGTAAATAGACTTAAGCCTTGACCCCCCTCCTTACTCCCTTAAACCTCCTCCCTACATCCCACATCGCCCAGTAGTAGAAACTTTGGTTTACAGCCCAGTCACATGTCCAGGGGGCTAAGCTGATTGTCGAGCTGTGTTTGTGAATGAAACCAGTCCTGAGGACTTCTGTGAAGTGTGACGTAACTACACGTGGTCACGAAGGTGAGCAGTTTCAACACATCTTACCAATCTCCAGTCAAACTTTTGCTTGCAACTTAAGTTTGGTCAATCCCTACCAGGTCTTAGATACATTTGAAAATACAGCTGAAATACAACAGACTTCCTTGAACATGTTTTTTGCCCCGCTGATCCAGACATGCTTCCATATACACGTGGAAAGATAACAATTCGGTGTGGCAACAGGCTGTGATGTGTCAGGTGGACGTCTTGGCATCTTAGCTAATTAATTAAACAAGCACCACACTGACTGGATGACCACATTTCGCCTGCTCACTCCACAGTGGAAAAAGAATAAAGCTTTCCAGGATTGGGACAGTGTTGTGCTCCTTAATTTAGGACCTGCTAAGCTCGGCGCAGACACAGTTTGAAGCACATTGCTCTATCAGCAGGATCAAAGTCAGTGGGTACAATAATGCCTGAGGTGGCGCTGATAACATGACCCAAACAGAGTACTGTGCAGCAGGGAGATAACAAAAAACAAAAGGATGCTTTATAAACGGCTGAAGCTTGCAGTCAGTAGCTTGATATCATATACAGTCTGACCAGTAGTGTACACTACCTGTGGTAGTCAAATTGTTAATTACAAAGACCACTGTTTCAAAGGTAGCCTAGTCATTAGAGGTGGAACAATACACAAAATTCATACTTTAGCATGCTTTTACTACAGCAAAAAAATAAACAAAGGGTTTTTTTTTTTGCAGTCAAAAAATAAAAAAATTTGCGCCTAATTGGTCATAATTCTAACAGTAACAGTGAAACACTAAATTGTTGCATTCTCTTAATAAGAAACAACTCTGAGCTGTTTACGCTGAAGTATAAATTAAACCAAATAATAATGTCCACTAGGACAAGAGCAAAATATTAATAATTAACTGAATTTACCCATTAAGGGCAGCAGTGCAGGTTCAGCTTTACAACTTCACAAAGTAATGCTACCTTTTCTCTCGCTGCTTCCAAATTTCTATTGGCACACAATGTCCAGGAAACTATTACACTATGCATGTAATGGACACCACATATATGTCCTACAATGCAATGCAGTAGTGATGCACATAATAGACAATGGCAGGGAGAGATGCCAGCAGCTTAACCACAACTTCTCGTGGTCTTAAGCATGGAGTCATCTAAGCAGTCTAAGGTAAGAGAGTAGTCGAAGGTTTCACTTTCCACCGAGATGGAAACAAAGTGTAACGAGGTGATAATTCTGTCTGATCAGGCAAGGAGGTGAAAGAGAATGAGGTTGGTGGGCTACCATGGTAACGCATCTTCATCTGACAACGTGGACTTTATGATGGGACATGTTCTGACTAGTGTCTGACAAGGTACAGACTATGTTTTTTCTTTTTGTCAACACATATGTATACCCTCACGCCCCTACTGGTCAATAATCAGGTCCGTCATCCCCACTATCCAAACCAACCCCCCCTCCGATGTGTACCTCGGCACTGGGCCACAGGTCGTGGATGACTCCTTTGATTCTGTCCACCACCTCCAGTCTCATCTTCTCCTCCTCCGGCCGTGGGGAGATGTACTCATAGAAGTCATTGATCTCCTCGTGTAACCTGCAGAGCACACAGAACACAGTGCTGTGAGGAGAGCAAAAGGATGTGCAAACAGACACACACATACACACACAACAGGGGAAAATACACAAGTTCAGAGTTATTATTGTAAACAGACACACAGCAGGTATTTCTTATTCCCGCTAGCAGGTTGATGTGGAAAGAAATAAGACACAGACTACTGAGATGTAGCTGCACCCAACATGACACACTAATTTTGGCCAAGTGGCAACACAACCAGGGGTGCTCTCATATGCTTGATCAAATCTGTGCCTCCCTCTGCTTGCAGCCAAATAAGCACAATATGCAATGCCAAGGGAATGGGTGCCAACACTCTGTGCCACGGATACAGATGTCAGACGCTGAGCCACACTGACAGGACATGGCTAATATCTATGTCCTCATGACTTATCTATTTACACACAAAACTTCAGCTGGTGCAAGTAATGAGAATAACCTTTGCTGTTTTGCAAAGGACATGATGATAACAGTTTGTTCATCAAGAGAAGCCATGCCACGAGTGCTTGTATACATGGACTGTAAGGTTATTTCTACTAGGCAGGCAAACTATTTCAATTTATGTAACAGCAATATGAAGCTGGGCGCTGCCAAAAACAGTCAACCTTCCCATGACAAATAAGTCTCTAAAAATGAGCAGGCATCTCCTGGATTCAGAGTTCTCTGTAGGTACAGGTAGATTCAGGCTTACTCGCAAAATCATTAGTTGGAATATTAGTTTGACTGACACATTCTATCCTAATGGTATAAATTCATTAGCTGTCTATGTCTGGTCTGTATGAGCACTTTTCTCAATTTCTACAGGTCAGTTTCTACAAAAATGAATAAAAAAAACAAATTATTCTTCCACACAGCTATGTAAATCGACTGTACTGATAGATTGCAAGGTTAGTAGTTACTGAAAATAAAATGGTCATTGGCCCCTGAAAAGGTCGTGACAGAAGGAGCAAGATTTTATGGTCCCAAACACAACTAGCAGTGTTTTAACTTTATTCCAAACCAACTGCTTCTATTTTGGTAAACTGTAGGGCAGAGAAAAAACGAAACAAGAACACCTACTATGTCCCTGCATAATGTCGGCCAAAAGAAAAAAAACAAGGGTACTCCATAAGGGCAGGCTCAGCAAGAGAACCACATTCGTCCTTGGAACAGGTCGCTCTGCCCACATGCGTTGACCTTTTCACTGACCACTTTTGTCTACATACACAGAGAAGCAGGAACAAGTCTCTGTGGGCGGACAAATAAGAACACAAACATGCAGACTCAGGCACATGTGTACACACAACCATAAAGCCCAGATTAAGCCAATAACAGCCTCACTCTCCCTGGCAGATGACAGAAGGGGGGGAAAAAAGGGGGGAAAAGTGAAATTCTGCTTTTGTAAATAAAACAAGGCAGCAAACGCTAACAGAGAGCCAGACGAGAAAAACCCTAGCAGCTACCATTACTGACCGACACTTGAATTATGCCCCAAACAACACTCTGCGTGTTTGTCTACAGTCTGGGATTTATGCAACAAGCTTTCGTCACCTGACAAAAGTTAAAGTGTGCTGGGTTTCACCTTTATTGTTTCTTGTGTGTCAGACACTCAGGCAAGCAGGAGTGGGTGAGATTTCCTCCGACCATGAAAATACTTGCAGAATAAATCTATCTTCCTCTTCTGGTGCAATGCTATCATGGTGACCTTGAGGGGAAAAATACATAAATAAACTAAACGCTGAGTTGCTGAACAAATACTGTGTCCATACTAGGGCTGCAGTGTCCAGATCAACTGGTTGTTCTGCTGGCACCTGACCATATTCTGACTAGTCGGGCAATCACCGGTGTGACTTTCATACGGACAGAAATGCTGCATCGGCAAGCGTCCGGATTAATCCATTATATATGGTACAGACTACCTGTGAACAACCCCCGTGCTTTCACAACTTTGAACTCACTCAACCAAAGTTCAACTTCTTTAACCTTTATGTTTACTGAACGTTTACTGGTCGGCTCTCAGCGATCTAACACCATGCTAAAGACGTTGTCGGTGCGGCGTGTGTTAACGTTGCGTGCAGCAGTTCGAATGTCGCAGTTCAACAACCAACATGGCACATCATTTAAAAACAGTTGGCTAACCTGTCTGTGTTACATTCCTCATTAGATCTTGTGCCGGGATCACCAAGTACAGTTTTGTTTCCAGAAATCATGTAATTACGCAGGTGCATGTTGGTCTGCTGCAAGTCTGTTGTTGTCAATGTAGAATGAACTAACTTGGCTTGCAAATACTAGCTTTTTATGTGTCTTGGTCATTCATTTATAGTTGTAAGGCTAACAGGTAGAGCGCACTTAGTGCACTTTTGGCCATCGTAGTTATTCTAGAGAACATTGGCAGATTTTTTTAACTGGTTAAAGAGTAGGTGCAATTTAAGTCAACCAAGATTATATTAAGTTGTCTACTGTCACAGTTATATAATATACACGTTACACAAAATGTAAATCTGGAAGGCTAGCATGAAGACCTATAGGACACAAATTAATGAAAAATAATTATCCCAATTATTTTCTTGATAAATCTGTTTGTTCAAACCCCTTAAATATTAATTACACGATCAAGCAAGAGAAAGGAAAAGAGCAAATCCTTATATTTGAGAGGTTAAAATTCAGAAATGCAATGATTTCAGATTTTAAAGTGTTGTTAATTCAATTTCAAAATAGCTGATAATCTCTGTCAAATTACTAGTTCTTGTTGCTGGTCTCCTGATAATGAACTCGGACTTAAATGTCCGTAATGCATTGCTAGTGTTGGTCTGAATGCTGCCTAAATGGCTGCTTAAAAGTCTACATTTACTTCACATAAATGTAAGGCATTACTAATAAATGCAACTGAAAGGCGGAATGACAAACTTGAGGCAGTGCTCAGTGGGAACAGCCAGCCACTGTGGCCAGAGCGTGGCAGCACAAGATCCACGTGTCGCATATCATATCTTCCTCCCCGTCACACTCGGGCTGATATTACATCTGTCACACGGACACATCTATTAACTGGCTAGGCAGTTTTATCTTTGGTGAAATCTTCAGACCACTGACAGCAAACACAGAAGGAAAGTGAACTGAATGACATTACTTATTTCACTGCCTTCCTCGTCCGCACCAAGATGTAAGGCCGCTGGGTTTCTGTCTGCTCTGGCTATTTTTGTGTGTTGGTTATGTCACAAAATATGTGGAGTGCTCCCCCAGCCTTACATGTGGCTTCCACCTTGTTGACTGGGTGAAAAGTCTTTCTGATATATCAAATTTAACAGGTTGTTTCAAACATTCAGAACACCAGAATCCCAAAAGTACACAGCACAAAATATGCATTTTTTTTGCCAATGACATGGGAAGCACAGTTTGTTTTCATTTGTTGCCCCTCCTTCATCCTGGCAACTGGCAACCACTCTAAATTGTACTGGCTAATCTCTTTTCCCTGTGCACATAGAGCCCAGCCTCCTTCGCACACATTAGGTTTCATTTAAGGGGAAAAGAAACTCAGCAGCTACAATCTGCATAATGAACACAATGACCTCACGATGAAGAGAACAACTTTCTCCATTCTCCATCATAAGCCTCGGCTTAATTTAATGTGCTGTGATTGAAGTGAAGAATCTCTGAGATCCTTACTACACGAGTACTTTCATTCCACAACAGCATCGGTAGGTTTCATTTCACAGCAAACAGCAAACTTGTCGTCATTTAATGGGAGCAACCAAAGAAATCACATCTCGTGCCCCACCTTCTTGCATCAAGTTACATCTTACTATTGCAGCCTGCCTTGAGAGCATGTGGACCCTTGGCAGTGCTTATCAGATAATCCCACTTGCCTATATCATAATAATGTTATGTAACCTTGTGGAACAGGTTTCCATAGAACCGAGGCTCCCGGAGGAGAAAAAAAAATTCTCTTCCTGAGGACTTTTTTCTGACATTTATCTGTGATATGATCATTCTAGTTTCTGTAATGCTGTCAGTCATGCTTACATGTAACATTTGGGCTCTTTCAGTTAAAACATGTTGTTTCTGAACCGTGTGCTCGCTCGTGATGTATGATTAAAATATCAATGCAGGGAAAGGGGGTGAAGCATTTAGTTTGCAAATCATTGATAACAATGAAAAATGACCAGAACTATTTCTCAGAGCTAAGGTTCTGTCCAATGTCAGAAACCCAAAGATATCTAATTTACAGTAACATTAGGACATAAGAAAGACAACCCTCACATACATTGAATCCAACAGCATCAAAATATTATTAAATTTCTGTCAGTTGATGGATTCATTAGTCGCTGCTGTCTGTGTGACATTAACTGCCGACGTGGCGTGTCGGTGTTTTGGAGTATGACAAACTATTCGGTGTAATTTCCAATGCAAATACTATTAACAGTTTACGCTCAACACATTAAGAAATCACATTTGACCTTTGCACAATAAACAAAAACCTGGATTTATGTATTAAGACTTGGTCCTAGGAGAAAAAAAAAAGTGGGCTCGGTACATTACTACCGCACTGCATAATGTTTTTGTATTATGACATATGGTTTCATAATGAACTACAGTAGGATCCTCAACATTCCTACAGTGTTTCAAAGTGAAGACAGTACAACGCCTTGTCCAGGGGGCATCGTTCAGCATTTGGGCATATGAAAGGAGGAGGAAGGGAAGGGTAAAATAAAGAGCAAATGTGAGGCAGAAAAGGTGTAAAGAAAAAAAAAAAATAGGATTAGCTGGGCAAATTGTGAAAAAGACAAAAATTAAAAGGTTGAAGGCAAGGCACCATATAAGCACACAGAAGGTGAAACAGAAAAATAAAGAGGGAGAGAGAGAGAGCCTGAATTGGGTGTGGTGCCGAAATGCCTTCATGTGAATAAGAGCCATCTGTTAAGTTGGGTAGAATGAAGGAAAATAAGGTTAATGTCGCATCGCACTGAGCAATACTTACTGGCTGTTCGGATACTTTGGCACTGCTACGTTAGATCTGTGTTCTGCGGCACGGTTTTAAAACGTAATCTTTCACAAAAGCTTCAGAACATAACATTCATGTGCCAAGAAACACCTGCCTGAAACATGTGATTGTTCACAGTTGCGATGAACTGTGCTCCAGTCCTGTGCATTACATCAGACTGGTTGTGATGAAAGAGTTGTGAGCATTGTTGTAGCTGTATTTACTCGGAAAGCATCTCAACACCATTTCCTATTGATATGCTGGGGTTCCTCAACCGTTGCAGCAAAAAGCTGCTTCTACAGCTGTAGAAACAGCCGTGTTATGGGACACTGCTGCGTCCTTAGCAGGAACAGCTTCGAGTTGAAAGGGTTGCCAGGAGGCAAACAAAGTCGCATCACACACTACTTTTAAAAATGAGGACAACCACAAACAGAAGCAAAGGTGTCGATGTCTCACAGATTCATTAATGTTTCATCAATGAACTGATCTGGGGTGCTAAGTGTTGGCCACTGGGACGAACCGGCTCCAGTTACACAGAAGCCCACACACTCCAGACTGCAAGCGATAGACTTGGTCATGCCTGAGTGATGCAGCAGTGTACTGTGGTCAAAACAGGAACAGCTGGACTATAAATACGGTATTACTGGTGCCAGGATCAACACATTGTTAAATGGGCTTTGAGCATCACACCAGTAGAGTGTCTTGAGCTGAAAAGTGGTCAACTCTACTTTAAGAGCTTCATTTTTGGTTTTCTAATGTTTCTCTAACCTCGTCAGCTGGTCTAGAACTGTCTGTAAAGTAGGGCAGCATTTGAATTAAACAAATCTACAAACAAACCAAATAAACCATGTGTAACAAACAACAAACATTCGGCTTGATGTGCAGCTAGCTACTTTGAAGTGAAAGCATCTTGGAGCTTTACTACAGTTTTAAAGTAGTTTCACAGTGACTGGCAAAAGCAGTGGCATGTCAAGCATATGCTGGCCTTTAGCCTTTGCTGTTAGTTTGCAAGAGTTAAGACAAGTTTTCGTCTCCAAGCATTAAAGGACACAAGCAATTTATTGTGATTTTAAAGCCTTCATTAAAACATATCTAAACATCCAAATGGGAAACAACAACAAAAAAACAAATATACAATAAAAATGATGGCAATTTTCTGCATTACATAGAATACTAAAAATTGTGATACTGTTTTCAGCAACAACACTGCAGGTGCAGCAGTCAGATTACAGTTTCTGCAAGATGCAAAGTAAGGCATTAAACTCAAATATTTATTGGTGATCAAAAAACAGGTACTCAGTGAGCACCACAACACTCTGCCTGAGGGTTCCAAAGGTCCCTCTCAACGCTGTCCAAAGCTAAACTCTATTTTGGATTCCATGGCAAGATATGAGAAACGTTCTAAACGGTTTACACTCAAATAAAGTCTGCACAGTACAGTAGTTGTTGTTGTTTTTTTTAGCTTTTTTAAAATACTTTTGTTTTCTATGCAGATGCACTTTCCTACAAAACCACCACAATCATTCTAGAATTATTAAATAATGAATTAAGTCATCTGGTAAAAAATTCCTGTTTTTTTTCCCCCTCAATTCATATTCTAGGAAAGCAAAATATTGCAATGTCAGTTTTTACCAGTATTGTGGAGCCCTGATGCCCACACACACACACACACAGAACACACGCTGACGACAGCATAAGAAAAGGCAGAATGCTGCCGTGTGTTGCATGCCGACTGCATCAGAGTGGAGCACAGTCGATTTCTATTGGTCAGGGGGAGGGAATAAAGAAAATCACATTCCTCACTACACATGGAAAGGCAGGGTTATGGACAGCTGCCCACACGTGCTGTTCAGAGAGGGCCTGTATCACATACAGTCCGAAGGACCAGCATGCAGGAATCTCTCTCTCGGCAGGCTTACACGCCTTGGCTGAGAGCCAGTCAGTGAGCGCAGAAAGAGAGAAGAGAGTGTGACATAGATGTCAAAGCCAGTAGAGGCTGGATGAACCACAGTTCTAATAATGGAGCTTCAGTCACAGAGGTGCTATCTGTAAGCTCGTGCTGGGTGTCATAAATCTCTAAAAGACAAGAGGCAATAAATGGCAATAAAATCATGCGCCAGGGCAACTCATCAGTGAGCGATTAACCACACATTTCATTAGGTTTCAAGTGATGTTCTGTTCCACCATTGGAAACTAGCTGCCAACAACAGGCTCCACTAAAATTAATCAAGTGCACATTTCTCTCGATTAATTTTGAGCAAATTGCTTTGCACGCATAAAGACAGTGACTCCATGTGAATGCATGAGATTAAAATAACATGTCAGAATAAAAGCACAGAAGCTCGGGCCTTTGCTGTCAGTGTGGGGGAGTTAGTCGCACCAAGCTACGGTGTGAACGGTCACAATTAGTTGGGCAGCGCTGGTTGACTGCAAGTATTTTTTCATTGTACCGCACAAAGAGGTAAAGTAGCTTCTCTGAACTGCTGATGAAGCCCGGCTAATTTTGTGCATCCCCTATAATTTTTTCACAATAAAAGTATCTCACCAGGTTAGCAAGTGAAAATAAACTCAGATTAGTGGGAAAATCCCATTGAAAAGCAAAATAAGGAATGCATGAGGTCAAAGAAGTAAAGCCATCTGTGACACAAGAACTGTGGTTACGGTACCTGTGTGCACAACAGTAAAATTCTAAAGAAAAGCACAGGGATACATCCAAATACACTAAATTTTGTGACGAGGTCCTCGTAAAATACAAGCACTAAAATAGAGATAAATTAGCAACATAACTAATAACTTTATTCAAATCATAGTACACTGTGTGAAATGTGTAACCAAAAATGACTTAGCAATGACATGTGAATATTTACCAGAGCTACAAACTGGAAAACGTGACTCTTCTCTTACATAACATTACACATATAATCAACAGAACTATTATTTATAATAGATTGGCTACCTTGAACCTTAGCTAATTTTAGTTATCATAGGTGTGGCTTTCACAATGAGTTAGTCATTTCCTCGTGTTTCTAACGACGCTCACAATACGAAATTCGCTACACATGTGTGTTGAGGGTGAGGAGTGAGGACATTGGGGTGAGATAGAGCATCATGCTCTATCACCGGACTGTGTGCAATATTTTGGCACTTTGGTAAAAATTGTTGCTGTATCCAGTGTTATTATTATTATTATTATTACTACTACTATTACTATTGTTGTTGTTACTGTTGTTGCTGATGTTGTGTTGTTGTTTTTCTAGTACAACAATTTCCCTGAGGTTTGCACCAAAGTGATCAATAAAGTTCTATTCTATTCTATTCTTGAGACTGGAAAAGAACAGCAACAACAGCTCAAGTATTGGCTAACATGACTGCACATCGTACAGAGGGGTTTTTCCTTTTTTACCACAGAAACGGTGTATGAAACTGAAATGCTAGCCCTCTCCAGTTTGGAAGCTACTTTGAGCAAATTCACATCACAAATTTAAGTTTAGTCTAACTTGAGGTGAATACAGGTTCACTTAGCTGCCCTGAGCAAACCCAGGTAAAACAGTGATTCCATTTAAATGAAATTAATTTGGCATTATCAGCATTTACACAAACATTGCTGCACTACTTGCATTAGCCATAATACGTTGGCATTAAACCGCCCCTCCTCAGTGTTTAACTGGGTTTATGTCTCCTCTGTTAGAAATACCAGATCCTTCACAGTTTAAGCAAGCTGTAAAGGATTGTTCTCTAATTAATCCCAGGATTACAGTTGATTTTACACAATAAAGTGTCATGTCACTTTCAGAGCGGTCATTTAGACAGGCTAGTTATACAGAAAAACAATAGACTTGTCTAGTAAATCCACCTATCACTGTGAATTAATTCCCTAACAATGTCTCACTGTTACAAAATGACTGGAACACTGAGACAATGCATCTTGCCTACACAATAAAAAACCCACAACATCAGATCAGAACACAGTTCAGCTGGACAGAAATGGGCCACAGCTCTCCCAGGCCACACTGGCTTCCTGTGTCCATATTAAGAATGTGAATAGCTGTTGTACAAGACTAGAAAATTAGGTGTAAACACTCCCTTCGAGCTCCCGTTCTGATTGGACAGACAGAGAAGGGGCTCAAGTTTCTCTCCCAAGAGGGTTGGCTTTGTTTGGTAGAAGTGAGGCCGTGTGGAGCATGTAAACACTGATCCATTGCCATCATGAGGCGGGCCGCTTCCAGAGAGACTGGAGGAGCGTCAAACACAAATAAGCACATGCCTCTGCCTCTCCAGCCAACCCACATGGCCAAATATAGTGTACAGACTGTCCCGTGGAAAAATGCATTTGAACATACTCCCATATTCACCCCTTTTGCCATTTGAAAACACCAAATCCAACAATGACTCTCAAGTTTAGGTATGCCTGTTCCCTAAGTCACACATCCTGACTGGTTAGGGAAAGGAACATTATGGCCTGCATCCCACTTCATGGCAGAAACTTCCAAACTCAAGTTTCATAAAATATATATAACAGAGGTGTGTAATATTCTATTTCTTCAATATCTCCATAGAAATGCTCAGCCTGCCGTACACAAAACTGTACTGTTGCTTTAATGCCAACATCATAGCTGAGGCAACACATTATAAACCGGGCGGCAGCGCTTTATCTCACCAACTGAGATAACTCGCATCAACAAGACCAACAGTAGTCCTGCCACAAAACAGCACTGCTTCTTTTCCTCTCGTTTTTTTTGCACCACTTTATAAGGCTGCAGAACTGGAGCCTGAATCAACAGACCAAAAGGCACCAGAACTGTTTTTTTTATTGAAGTGCAACATCTACACCTACTCCCTTATTTTGATATAGCACCTAATAGCATTCCTAAATCCCTCTCCTATTTCACCCTCTGACACTTTGCAGTCCAACAGCAATCCCTCAAGTAAGATGGTCAAAATTTGAGGGATTTAGAAGCAGTTGCATGTTGACAGAAGTTTAGTGTCTTTTTATACAAGAGACATTGGTGCTCACGAACAACACACTAATATATGCAGTAACTGATTAAAGATATACTCCATTTGTCTGATTGAAGATGTCGTACAAGAGCTTTCATCAACTGTAGAACTGGGAGTTTATCACTCTTCTACAAATGTTAACTTCCAGACTGCATCTCCAAAGCAAACATGTGATGTGAGTGGACATTTAACATTGGGATCAACTTTAACAAAGGCAGCTTTGACATTCACATGCATGCTACTGGTCTGCATGTGCATTTTGAAAAGCATTTCCTCCAATGCTATAGAGCACAATGGCGCTATAATTTACCAGAGTATGGTTAGACTGAAGGCGGTCAGTAGTGGTGAGTGTGATCAAGGCTCTGAGGTACAAGTTCTGGTATTAGCAGAGCTAATCACGAAGGAATGTCCTTATGCAAACACAGAGCTCCTATATTACTATAAATGAGGATCAGTCAAAGACTGAGCTCTACACTCGGGTGCTCTGCTTGTCTACACATGTCTAATAGAAAGGGGTGGGGAAAGGGGCAAATCTCAAGCCCTAAAAAGTCTTTAAAACAGAGCCCCACCCACCAAAATATTTCTCCCCAGCTATCATAACTGTACTAACCACTAGAGAGGAAACAACATAGTTAGAAGGTAATAAATGACCCGTACGCTTGTTACACTGTGTGACTTAAAACTGCGGCCTAATGTTAGAAGACTATCTCTATTATAAGCAGAGTGTAGGTTCAGCTAATTGCAAACGCTTTGAATGAATCAAATCTCACACTCAGTATATTAAGTGGGAGTCTCAAGCTTTTCAAGAATTAATAGAAACACTCTGGATGAAGCACAAGGGTGGTTTAGGGACTGCTGGAAGTTAAACAGAGAAAGCATGAACCTAATGATCACTCAAGTTAACTTCAAGTACACATTGGACTTTGCACTTCTTCCCAATTAAGGTCTCTCCCCTGACTTTTTAGGATTGGTGGGGCTTTGAGGAACAGCACCTAATGATGCTATGAGGGGGTTAGTACACACAAGAATTGGAACTGTGCTTAAACCAGCATCTTCTAAGTAGCAAACACACAGCAGCTGCAGGTTTGAGAGGTGGCTGCCAATAGTTTCTTCAGAGAACTGCTGCTGGTATGAGTTTACACTGTTTAAGAAATGTTGCCACATCTATGAAAACTTTAGAAATCACTCATGCAGCACAATCAACCTCTACCTGGGCATCGGTATCTTCAGAGAGGACCAAAGATGGTGGCCACTCACTAAAATGATAACTGCTCACCAAGCATGTAACTCAGAAAAAGAGAAAAACCTGAAGACCTTGCATTACTTTTCTAAACTCTGGAAAAGTTTTACAAATATAAAATTTCCATGAACTTAGTTTTAGTAACTGTAACAATAACTGGCTTTGTTCACAGTTCACCGTCTTGTCAACACTCCTGCAGATTCCTTTTAGTTCTAGAAATACAGGGAATGATGCTGCTGCTGCAAAATGTATGGTTTTTAATATTTGACATGCAAACACTGGTTCTATACAACAATCACCTGATCGCATTGGTTTTTGGGTGCACATGTGTGTCTACAGAGCTCAGCATGACAGACTTGCTCATATGACACCCCACAATAATCGAGGTCAGACAACCCGTTTTAAACTCACATGCATTCTTTCAATTTGCCAGCAGTGTTATGACTGTATATTTCACTTATGTCACTTGAACTGAGTGTGAACGTACAGACTTTTGCTCACAACACTGCATTTCAAAGAAGCTCAAGCAGCCATCCACTGATTTCCTTTGGAATACCGCCAGCCTAATATTTGTGGGCTTAAGGATGCTGGAGGAGGACCAATGACGTAGCTCACATCTAGTAAAAGTGTCACTGTTGTTTAGTGTAGCACCCTGTAACATCCTCAGAGCTCTGCCCATTTAGGCATTTGCTGCTGACAGATGGATTGACTCAGATGCGAGCCTCACCTAGCAACAGTAAGACACACAAGTGTACTGTGTCATGTTCCCTTACTAAACATTTGGTTTGTAAATCCTAAATGAACACCACAGCCAGGATTAAAGGGATGATGCTATGCTCTGCTCAGACATTATCTGAACTTAAATATTTATTCAGAATCTGGTGGGAATCCTGGATGTTTAACAGCTTGCTTTAAGTTGTGTTTGTTTCTGCATTTTGCAAAGTCTAGTTTGTGAAAAGTCAACTGCAAAGCAAAAACAAATGTTGGAACAATCAGTCCATAGTTTTGTGCATTGGTCCTTAAAATTCTGAAGCGATCAGCTTGTTTCAAAGATCCCTGCTTACTTCCCTACACCTTTTAAAGTGTGCGTCCTCTATAAGCCCTTCATTAGCTTTATGAAAATGACCTTCGAGTTTCTCTATCATGATGTAAATGTGCACTCCGGTGCACAGATTCGCTTTGACAGACTTTTGGTGCAACTGCACAATTACCCAACTGTCGACTCAGTGGGTGGAGGTGACAGAGGGTGGGGTGAGGACTGACAACCTTAGTCACCACCTTGCTTGTCATTTCAGCGTGCAGGTGCAAAATGGGTCAGTTAACAGTAACTTAACTCCTCGATTACTAGATTACGCTTCTTGTCTTGGACCGTTCCCAGTCTCACACTTGCGGAAGTCTCCCCCCCAATGAGGGATCCACCGGCTACAGTAAAATCTGATTTATGGGGGTGGGTTCTCTGTGGGAAGCAACGGAGTACCTCCGATACCAGCATGGGGCCGCTCAAAAACGAGACAGCCAATCTAATCAACTTTAATAAACTCCATCTTACCCCACGATCCCTTCTGAGTAGTTCCTGTCTTTCCATGGCGTGCCCGTGTAACCATCATAGTCTCCCGTGTTGGAGCCGCTGCCACTGTTCAAGAGGCTGGAATTGAATCCGAAAGTGCTAGCTTTGTTGTCTCTTTTTCTTTTGTTGGGGTGTCCGTCCGTGAGTCCCCTCCACAGCACGGCGACCCCGCTGCCCTGCTGCTGCCCCCCTCCGCCGACACCGCCCCTGCCAGCGGCTCGGTTGTTGTGGTTGGTATTCGTTTCCAGTGGTATAAAATCCCGTTGTTCGTTTAAGTCCCCCATTGAGGCCGACATCCCCTGAGTCTTGACGTCTCCAGTACCGGTGTTTGAGTCCCCGTTTCTGCTGGTGAGGACGGCTCCCGACGCCCCGTTGACGGTCGCTTTCAGGCTCGACGTGCTCTGAGATCCAGTGGTGTAGCTGTTATTTACATGCAAATAGCCGAGCCCCTGTGTCGTCTCCCAAATCTGCATCCACAGGTTGTTAGCGGGTCCACGTTGTTCTGGTTGAAACCAGGCGATTCTCGGATCCATCAAACGACACTGTAGGCACACCGCCCCCCCACCCCACCACCGAGCAATGCTCAGCTCGTGTGCAGCTAGCCAGGTCGCTAGCTAACGTTAGCTAGCCTGCTATAGCCTCGTTATAGCTGCTGCTAGCTGAGCTCCTCCGCTGACCGATACTTCGAGAATCTGGTAAAAACGCGTTGCTTAGCAGTGACAATACAGACAGTTGTCAACCAGTAGCATCCACGGGAAATAAGATAACAGTGCGAGTCAAGTATTAAAAATGGTAGCAGACGCCAAAGTTGCGGTAGAAGACTGGAGAAACGTGCAGGCGGTGCTTGTCGAAGTGCCTCTCTGACCCTTTCCTCCTGATCGTGGGTCTCTCAATGGCGGAGTGTACGTTTTTACTACGCATGCGCGGAGCGAGTGAAAAGGGGCGGAGACACGGCTCTTACGCAACAGACAACTGTTTTGTGTTACATAACAAGGACTGATTTATTATTCCCTCATCAAAGTAAAGTGGACTAGGTAAACCCGATTTATGATTACGGCCCAGCGCTCTTCTCAGCAATAAAGATTTGTAAATATACAAATAATCTCCCAGGTTAGAGATATACAGAGTGCTGCATAAACCATGACTAATCTACTTGTAGATGACAAGTCATAATATAAACTCCTAATTCAACTGTAAATACATACTACAATCTGTCAATTCGTGTTGAGGTAATCTATTTATAATTTACAAAATATCAAAAAGAATTGTAAAATAAATATTATTCCTCTATTTCTTAACAATCACTCAATTTAAGGTTGTTTTTGTTTGAAAAGCTGGAATCACAAAAAAACATTTGAGCATTTTTGTGATTCTGTTTTTTTTTTTGAAAATGAGAAGCAGTTCTCAAATAACTTACTAACTTGGTAAAATAAAGGTTAAATCAAATAAAAAATAATCATCTTACTCAATTTCTTTATTTCTCTTGATTTTTTTTCTTTCTTCATTTTATATTTTTGAAATTACACCATCTTTGATGCTTTAGCAATATTTTTACCTATATATACATACCAACAAAACATATCCAATTTAACTGATTCGCTAACTGCTTCAGCACTACTTGCAAGTAGATTGTACCTTTTTTATATGATGTAATATGGTGGGGGTCAAATGTAGCTGTGTTGCAGCTTGTTCTGTACAGTGTTTTTTAATCTTGTTAAAATGCAGTAAAATTGCATTGTAAGGACTTTGTTGTGTGTAGCAACAACAATCAGCATCAAACTATCAGTTACAGATACTTCAAATAACAGCATTTGGTAGGAGACATACAGATCCGTTGGGCTTACTGGTTCATTGACTGGTCATGTGGTGCAAAAGAAAAGAGACATCTCAAGAAATCATGATTCATTTAAAAAAAAAAAAAGGCATTTGTTCACAGCCTGGTGACACACTCTCCCTCAAATTAAATAGTTTTCTTTATTCAGTGATAAGGAGTTTTATTGATATTTTCCTAAAAAGTTTTCAGAAACCAAGACAAAAAAAAAAAAGGCCAAAGACTTGAGTTTGTCAGTTACGTAAAGCGTGATGATCGATGGATCAGGTGCAAAACAGATGACACGAAGGAGATTTACTTATTTCAAACCTGCTCTGTTGTAGCACAGGGCTGATTATCATCTTGTGAGTTTTAAAGACACCCAAACCTATTATCAATTATTTTAGAATACCACTGATAAGAATGCTTTCTGCTGTAGTGACTTGCAGACACAAATGTACCAGCAAGCTGTATGAGCTGAGTCAGTAATTGCAAAAATAAATAGCATTTGTTCATTTTTTTTTTTTTTTGAGAAAAAATATGATTCCAATGTATAATGTCCATAAAACAAAGTCTTCTCTTTGTCATTAAGTAGCTGATATTTGAATCATTATAACTATCCAGCTCTTAGAACAGCTCAGCCTCCTTGCAGCAGAAATGCAAATATCAACGTTAAGCCCATTGAAACATGGGATAAAAGGAAGGGGGTGAGAGGCAGTGTCAGCCATGATCTCTGAAAAATGCTACTGGGAGACATGATTACATTAAACAACTTCATGTTTGTAAATCTTTCTGAGTTAAATGAAAGCAAAAAAAAACAACAACAACAAAAAAACCTTATCTGCTACATGCAGCAACTAATAATTCTTAGTTTCCACTCTTTTTTTTTCTCTTCACCACAAATAAACTTTCACATCACTAATAAAACAGTAAACAATTATTTCAAGAATATAAACATAAATACTTAATGGTTTCAAAACCATATTCTGCCTCATTTCACACTCCCGTCCAAATCATATTGGTTCAACCGATCGGAATATGAAGTACGGAAAGTTCTCATTTTTTCACCACCTTCTCCAGGTAACCAATAAATCTCCTCAGGTTGACTTTGATGTTGTCCAGCACACACAGCTGCTGAGGGGTGTATTTGCCTTTTCCTTCTTTGCGTATCTGGTGGAAAAAATAAAAGCTATAGTTATTTAAAAGTTTGAGAAAAATCACACAATATGCTGGAGACATAAGAGAGATAGAAACTGTTGCAAATCAAAACTGCAACAGCAAAAAGCAAAGTGTAAAAAATATGGAGGAATCACTAAGAGCAGTGATCAGTAAAGATCAATTAATCCCTGGTACCTTGGCCTTGAAAACAGGTTGAAGTGCCTTCAGTGCAGGCAGTAAGTGGATGTTTTTCGCAGCTGTTTCTGCTTCGTCTCCATCCGCGAAAACATCAAATAAAGCGTCAAGGGCTTCTCCATTTACCACCAGGTCGGCGTCCCTTGTGGCAACTTGAAGTAAAGCGGTTCCAATCATCTGCGGGAGCAGAGGTTGTTAGACGAAGAACACATATTGCGAAAGAAGAAAAGAGACAAAGACGATACCTGAAGGGTTTCTGCAGTGCCCTTCTCTTTGGCTAACGTGCTGCCAGTGATGCCCAGGATGGCGACGGCGTTGACCCTCACACTGACAACATCGCAGCGGGTGGCTGCTTCGCTCAGGCTCATCAGCTGCTGGGGGGTCATACACTAACAAAAACAAAACCAAACACGCAAATATTGAGTCGTCCAAAACAAACATGGTCAACATCGATAACAGTGAGCTGGCAGGGGAGGTTCAAGTTTGACATAAATACAAAGTCTAGCTTCTGTGAAACGGCGCTGTATTTATCCAGTCGACAAACATGGAACTAAACTAACTTCACCAACTGTACACATGAACTCAGTTAACTGGACATGAGGAGCATTAGTCAGCCGGCAACAACAGAGCTATAATGTGTTCCTGCGGCTGCAACAGCATGGGGATTTAAAAGTTTGGAACATTTAGCAGACAGAGTAACAACTCATTTATATAACGGAGTTGCATTGTGGGAAAAATAAGATCAAGCATTTTAGAGATTGATCCGGGCTGGTGGCTAAAAGTCAGGATGTCTCAACCTCAGCTGCAGAGTGACCCCTTTTCAGTAATCGTCATAAATGACACTGTTTTGAATAGTGTGTGTTCTGTACCTGGGGGATATTTTTGGAGGCGATCATCTGTAAAAGAGACCGCATTGCACTGATGACTGCCTCGAGGAACTCCTCATCTTTGGTAAGCTCTAAAAGAAAAGAAAGAAAATGTTGAATGCCACCTTGCATATGTAGTTTTGGTTTTCACTTTTCACTATGATGCGATTCTACATCTAGACTTTGAACAACTTGCTTCCTTTGTATTACAAAAATAACAAAAGTAATAGAAACTGTGCAATAATAAAACAACGGGAGACCTGCGGCACCAAAGACCAGCGTGGACAGATGCTGTGCTGCTCCCTGCAGGGCCGCCGCACCGCCCAGAGACTCAGCATCCATGGTGGAGAGGATGCTGTGGAGGCACGTCAGCGCCCGGGACTGGACGCGCTGCATCCTAAAGGAGAGTGAGATGCTTTTTTTTATTCAAGAGCGTATAAGTGTGAAAAAGTGAAAGTAGACAACACAAAGTGCAACACATTCTGACCAGACAGTAAAGTTCAAGAGAAGATGAGAAGTAAAGAGGATTACTTTTTTATCAGGCCTCTCCAGGAGGGATTCTGATGGCACACGTCCATGGCTTCATTTCTAGGGAACTCTGTCTTTTTGAGAACCTTGAATAAAGAGAAGAAAAGTATACTATGGGAACCCTGTTTTTACAAGTCAGCCTGGTTGCATAAAGGCATTTATGTGAAAGAGAGAGCTTTGCTGAACTGCACTGGTAAGATATTTAATCTGCTCAGCCTGGGGGACAAGCTGGGTTGGGTTCAGTGCATAATCAGAATCATAATTTAGGTTTTATTTACAGTAGCACACACTTAAATGACAGCTTAACTACATTCACAGGCGAGTCAAAGCATTGTGACGCTGGGATGAACTCCTGTTTACAGCTGTTGAACAAGCTGAAGTGTGATTGATGAACTGCGCCACTATTTGCCTTTTCTGGTATGCTGTGGTTGATCAAGGCCCCGTGAACCTCAGCTGACAAACACAGTGGAGACATCAGGTTGGACAGTCCGTCACAAAGGCCATCCGGACCCAAGTCGCTCTCGTCACTGCTGGATTCCTCTTCCCACTCGTCATCAGAGGGGTCTGAAGAGGCGTAAAAACACAGGCTCGATCAACGAAAAGACGAAAAACAAACGTCGTCACTGGACAGCAATGAACGGCATTTCTGGACACTCAAATTGTTCGTGTATTTCTTGCTGTGATAGGCTTGGCGATGGACAAACACATACTTGGTGGCTATGTCACAGGAAATAAATGTGATGAAAAGTGCCTGAGGTCAGCACTGATGTCCATGCCCACAACACTCACCGTCAGAGCAGCACATGTTGACAATGATCTCTAAGGACGTTTGCTGGGCTGTCAGCAAGGCCGTTGCCTCCCTCAGCTCCTCCTTGCCCCTCTGGACAAAAACAAGCAGCCATATGAGTCAACATCCTCCCAAAACAATAACTGTTAGCACTGTTATCACCCAGTCTGAGTTCAGCTGCCGACCACAAAGAAGACATTTAATCCTACACATGCATTTGAATATGTCCCGTGGCACTATTTTCCAGCTGTGATGCAAGAAAAGTGAAAAACTGTCTCAAGCGTGTCCATTTTGAAGGAAAAAAAAAATTAGGTTGAACCACTTGACATTTACTGATCACGCCAGTGTCTGTGTGTTCAGTAGCACTGAAACAAGGACACTTCCACAGCTGTGTGTTCACACAAGAAAGTGGCTCAGACCCAGATAACCCCATTGTGTAACCCACAACATTAGAGGGTATTTTGGAACTTCACCATGAATGTCATCCACAATCTTGGGGCTCTGGCTGTGACTGAGCTGAGAGGGACAGCTCTGTCTCGCTGGGGTCAGGTTTGGGGACTGTCAGTGTGGTGGAGGCCAGAAGCTGGTCCCCAGCTGAACCTTGCTGAGTGTCCCCAGTCTGCTCCCCGCAAACCCGACAGTTTGTCTGCCCTGTCAGTCTGGCTCGCTCGCTCGCTAGTATGACTCACACGCCACCTTTTCAGCTGGCATTAACGTGCGCCTCAAAAACACAAAACCAGATCGCCTCCTTGCCATAAACACAGACTTTTGAGTATGTCACATATCAACACTTAAGACTGCTGCGATTCTGCGACTCCTGACAACTCACTGTTTTGTAAAGTCTCCCCGGTCATTGTTTAACCTCTAACAACTCAAAAAGCTATGGAGAACTTTTTTTTTCTATGAAAATAATCCCTTTATGCCTTAAATGGTTTAAATATAACTTTAGTCCTGCCTTAACTCCACTCTCTCTGCCGCTCGCTGCAGCTCGGGCACACCAGCTCACCTGTGACTCTGCTCCAACACTGTGAAACTACTCCATGCTACACAGTGATGAAATATTGGTGTAATTCAGCTGTACACGTTCAAACCAGAAACCGATTCTGAAGAAGAAAAACTAAAGCCCCACTGCTATGAAGCCTCAGTGCATCATCAGTTCACTGCAGTTTCATGTAGAAAAGCTCAGTCATGGTGTTAACTAATTACTACTTATTAAAATGTTCTCAAGAAAGGATCTTGAACCACATAAATGATTAAAAAAGCAAATTGTATGCTCTTGCATGTTACTTGTTGACTGGAGAGAAATTTCACCATTTACAAAACATCTGGGAAATTTGCTTCAGGCTTGTTCTAAACTTTGACTTGTGAGTCAAAAACGTAATAAGAAAAAAGCATCTCTATTTCTAAACAGGGAGATGGTCTACAACACCTTTTATCAGGTACTTATAATGCAGTCCTGAGATACCTCCCCAGGTTGGATCACCACCATCCACACCTTGAAGCAGGTAAGTCTTCAATCATTAGCGAGCTTTGTAGTGATTTGATTTCTAATCAGTAGTTGGAACTGAGGAAATTTCTTTGATGAGAGGTGAAACGTCTTCAAGAACTCAAAAAGACGTCGCGCTGACATCCTGTAGCACCTAACTACTGTGACCTGGATGACTGAGAATCTACACAAATATATCCTCACTTAAGAACTTTGCTTAAAGCAGCTAAAAGGAAAATAATTTTGAGTACCAACTGCAGCGAGTCTTTAATATTACATTTTATCAGATGCCCTCTCTCAGGCACAGAATCAGCCAATAGCAGGATGCCAAAGGTC